>NC_092783.1:56889533-57002033 GCF_047496795.1 Chiloscyllium punctatum
AGACAAAAAGTCTCATGAGCATTTTTGTAATGTTGCTGTGTGTATTCTAAATTCTACTTTACTATTAAATAACTGAAAGTAGAGTTAGAGCAGGTATCAGGGAACCACTGGGAGTAAAGCTGGGTGCATATGTGTTGTCTCTTTTACACCGCCCACCCATTTTGCTGTTGTTGCCAACCTCATAGAAACAAAACCTGAACACTGAACACCAGAACACCAAATCCTGGAAAGCTGGAAGGCGGAAAGAGAAACATTGGGTGTCAAAAGAACTCAGTAAAGGCAAAGCAACAGCGTAATGTTCCCAGACTCTGCTTGGTGAAAGCCATGCTGAGAAAGTTGGGAAAATTGAGTGAGGTGGCCAGTGAGGAGCTTCTCAACATCATGAGCAAATGTCTTCCAACAACGTTGGGTTTTAACTTCACTTGGGGGACATGGGTGTCACTGGCTGGTCCTGCCCCTATAGTTGCCTCTTGAAAAGGTGGTGGTGAGCTGCCTTCTTGAGCTGCAAATCTCCATGTCATAGAGTCATAGAGATGTACAGCACAGAAACAGACCCTTTGGTCCAACCCATCCATGCTGACCAGATATCCCAACCCCATCAATTGCCACCTGCCAGCACCTGGCCCCTATCCCTGCAAACCTCTCCTATTCATATATCCATCCAGATGCCTTTTAAGTGTTGCAATTGTACTAGCCTCCACCACTTCCTCATTCATACACGTACCATTCTCTGTGTGAAAAGGTCGCCCCTTATATCTTTCCCCTCTCACCCTAAGCCTATGCTCACGAGTTCTGGATTCCCCGACTGTGATATAGGTTGATCTGCAATGGACACAGGGAGACACAGTTATTACGATTGAGTGACTTGCTAGGACATTATAGAGGACAGCTGAGAGTCTGTGAGCCTGGAGGGATGTATGGAGCAATCCAGATAAAGATGGAAGATTTCTTTCCTGGAAAGACATTAATGAATCAGATCTTTTTTTTTCCCTGACAATGCTTTCAGGTCATCATTAGAATCCTAATTCCAGATTTTTATGAATTCAAATTTCACCATCTGCTGTAGCAGAATTCGATCCAGGTCCCCAGAGCACCACCTGAGTAGCTGGATTAATAGTCCAGCATTAATACCACAAGGTCATTATCTCCTTTTTTAAGAGATGAGACAAGATTCTTTCTAGTGAGTGATGAGGGGCCAACTTGCATGCATTAGCATGGATTAAACTCTGAGTAACACCTAATATTGCTTTATTGATATGCAGTGTTCCATTCTCGGGAGCCAAGGGTGTGCAATTTTGAACCCACTAGTCCCCCATTCAGTGATCTTGACCGTGAATCTATCATTGATTGATGTAAAAGCCCATCTGCCTCACACACATGTCCAATAGGGAAGGGAATCTGCCACCTTTACCTGGTCTGGCTAACATGTGATTTCAAACCACATTAAAATGATGATGCTTAACTGCCCGCTGAATTTTTTTTATTATTCATTCATGGAATTAGACTATCTCTGGCATGTATTACTCATCCCTAATTGCCCAGAGAGCTGTTAAGCACCAACCACATCGCTGTGGGTCTGGAGTCACATGTAGGCCAGACCAGGTAAGGATGGCTATTTCCTTCCCTGAAGGACATCAGTGAACCAGGTGGGTTTTTCCTGACAATCGACAATGGAATCATAGTCACCATTAGACTCTTCATTCCAGATCTTTAATGAATTCAAATTCCTGCTGTGGCAGGATTTGAACCCTGGTCCCCAGAACCTTACCTGGATTAATAGTCCAGCAATAATGCCATCGCCTCCCTACATAACCTTAGCAATCTACTCAGTTCCAGGGCAACTAGAGACGGATAATGAATGCTGGCCTTGCCACATTCCCCTCCTTTAAATGCAGCTGAAAGCTAGGTTGAGAAAGTTTTTATCTTTGAATTCGAATATTTAAACATTCTTGCTGTAGTGGCCGCTTCATCACCCCGGTCTAATCTCAAGCAGTCATTTCCTCAAACAGACAGACTCATTGTTCCACACTGCGAAGATGACCTTGTTTCAGATTACAGTCATTTTTGCGGGGAGTGAAGAGCAATAAAACGGCTTTTCTCCACAGATGGGCATTCTCAGAAACAATTCTTCCTCCAGCAACACCCTCCCCACAACATTCCCCATCACTCACCCCCGTAGTGTTTGACCCTGTGTGGACAAAAACAACCCCTGCCATTGTGTTTGAGCCGATGGCAAAAGGCTGCTTAACAATAATGGACAAACTGATTGAGAGTCTTACAACCTTAAAATGGCTTCAGGCTTCAAGTAATGTCATGTATAGCAGAGTTGTTCATCGTGTTAAGACCTTTGTAGGGATCCAGTAACTTTATTTCACTCACAAGCATTCTGCAGTCCCTGAGGCAATTGTCACCATGTTTCCATTGATATGTTGTAAAGACAATGCAACTCACTTAACAGTTCTTTTTCCTGATCCACGGTCAACAGACATTTTTGAGAAACTCTCCACCATTTCTGCTCCAAAAATAATATGAATTGGAATTTACTGTGTAGAAACCGTTGGGTAAAAATCCCTGACTGTGCAAGACTGTCAGCACACATGTAACATCTTGAGGTACTCTCTGAGTCTGTGATATCAGAATCTAGGATGCTAGTTGCTTGAGAATTTCAGATGCTTGAGATCTGGATAAAAGGGATTTTACTGTTTAATGTTATAGCGTCTATACATAATCGAGTATTTTATATTTACTGAGTCCTAACCTGAATAGTTAAGTCAGAGATGAAAACGAATTTCTTCTCTCAGAGAGTAGTGAATCTGTGGAATTCTTTACCTAGAAGGCTGTCTAGGTTGGGTCATTTGGTATATTCAAGGCTGAGAGTGACAGATTTCTAATCAGTAAGGGTAGCAGGGGTTATGACATAATACAGGAAAGTGGAGTTGAGGATTATCAGGTCCATCATAATCTTATTAAATGGTGATGCAGTTCTGGGCGTAAGTTTGCTCGCTGAGCTGGAAGGTTCAATTTTCAGACGTTTCGTCACCATACTAGGTAACATCTTCAGTGAGCCTCCAGACAAAGCTTCATCCAGAGGCTCACTGAAGATGTCACCCAGTTTGGTGATGAAACATCTGAAAATGAACCTTCCAGCTCAGTGA
This sequence comes from Chiloscyllium punctatum, assembly GCF_047496795.1. NCBI lineage: Eukaryota > Metazoa > Chordata > Chondrichthyes > Orectolobiformes > Hemiscylliidae > Chiloscyllium > Chiloscyllium punctatum. The sequence goes on from NC_092783.1 coordinate 56,892,689, forward strand.
GCAAACCTACATCCAGAACCTCAACCTGAGCTTCAACTCTTCTCAAAACTGGTGCAGCAGTCTCAATGGGCTGAATGGCCCATTTGTACTCTATGTTTTGTAATTTAATGACCTGCAAGAGGACTGTTATTGGAGCTGAAACTGGGTTCAAAAAGATTTCTCTATCATCCCTACATTTGCTGCTCCACATTAACTCTGTCTAACAATACCTTCAGCTTAAAATTCTCATCCCGTATTTTAATTGCTCTCTGGTCTCACTCCTTTCTTATTACTTGCATCTCCTCCAGCCCTACGGCTTTCCAAGTCATCTGCATTCCCCTAATTCTGTTTTGTTATGTACATTTAAATTTAATCACTCACTATTCACTCAAGGTTTTTCTGTAGAGCTCAGGTTTGATGAATATGTAGGTGAGCCCTTGAGCTAAGCTGTGATTTGAATGAAACCTTAGCAATCACATGTTAGTGTTCTGCTAAGACATTGGGACCCTGTACATGTTGCACTGTAGCCTTACTATCCAGTACAGTGTGATAATAAGCATTGTTTCACAGTTACTAATCCATCTGACCTCATCTTAAAACACAAAGAATTCACTAGAAAATGTTCTAATGATGTTTCCAGCTACCTACTGCTAAACTCTGGAATTTCCTCTCTAACCTCCCAAATTCTCAATCCTTTCTTCTCATTTATGGGATGTAAGTATGATTGGCTGGGCCATCAGTTATTGTCCATTCCAAATTGCCCTTGGGAAGTTGTGTTCTTGAACCACAACAGTTCATTTGGGATATGCTGTTAGGGAGGGAGCTCCAGGATTTTGACTGAAGGAACAATGGTATATTTCCAAATCCAGGACAATGTGCAAGTTGGAGAGGCTGAAGTTTCCTGTTGTCATTCCTAGTACCTTGCGAATGCCGGATGGTCCATCTAGTTTCATTCATTTTTTTTCAAGCTCTTTAGTGATACAACAGAGAGGGCTGGGCATCTTTTTCAGAGAGAAACTGAGAGTCAAACTCATTGCTGAAGTTACATGTAGGTCAGACCCAGGAAGGATGGCAGCTTTCCTTCCCTCATTCACACCAGGGAATCAGGTGGGTTTTTAATGACAATGGTCATTGTCCTTAATTTTATTGAATTTCGCCATCTGATGGGATTTGAACCCAGGTCTCCCGAACATTACCGGAATCCTTGGATTACTGACCAATGATAATAGCACTACACCATCACCTCCACCAAGGGGAAACAGGTCTTTAAAACTTTTTAACCAAGATATAGAAGAGTAATAGAGATATACAGCATGGAAACAGACCCTTCGGTCCAACTCGTCCGTGCCGACCAGATATCCCAACCCAATCTAGTCTCATCTGTCAGCACCTGGCTCATATCCCTCCAAATCTTTCCTATTCATATACCCATCCAGATGCTTTTTAAATGCATGGAAGTACCACCATAATGAGCTACAATAAAAAAGGAGCAATCCAGCTACATTTTCACTCAAGGATACGAACAATGTAGAAAAACCACCTATTATAAATTATAAAGGATATAAATGGTAAGCGAAGTTCTATAATAATGAAATACCCAGGATGCACCCAAGAATGATTCCATTTAAATCCTGTTTAGTAATCAATGTAAAAACTGCTACATCTGCAGGATATTTTATAGAATTTTGTAAATAAAGATCAAGAGATCCCATATAATCTGTTACTGGGATGGCATAAGAGTATGTAAATAATATAACAATCTATATTTCTTATAGTAAATCAATGTGGCATATACTGTACATATGATACTTGATGTATGCATTTTAGAGTATAACCTCCAGATTCAGGTATTTTTTTAAAGTGCAAAATAAATATAAATGGGAGGGTGCCTTATCAACGCTGTTTGTTCTTGCACACATCGTATCACAATAGTTTTAGTAAAACTGCCAGTGCCAAATCGCGCATGTGAACGTTCCTCTCAGATCTTGGTCACCTACGGTACCTTGTTGTCTGGCTGTATCAAATGCTGTCACACAATGCTCCTGTGAAATGCCCTGAGATGCTTTCCAACATTAAAAGTATCACATAAATTCAAGTTGTTGTTTCAATTTTACACAATTTATGAAACACTTAGCATTGTAGAGAAGGCTTTGAGGTAAATAGGTCAGCTGTAGAATAGGGAGCAACTTAAATACAACTATAATGTGGAGCAGACATCTTGGAGTTGACTCTTTGAGGTCACAGTAGCATCCAATGAAACCATATTTACAATGTAAAGGTTTAAGGTCTATCTACCAAAGTACACTGGAGGTCAGTTTAGTCATAAGACCCTGTTTTTCAGATGTTCCAGGGATGAGTGCAGGGCTAGGGATATGGCGTCTGCTATGGACTTGTCACATCAATAAGCAAGTTTTAGGGGATCGAGGCAGGCTGGGAGTCTGGAGTTGATATGGACCATAAACAGCCTCTCGAAGCACTTCATGATGAATTGACCATGCTAAATTGCCCATAGTGTTCAGGGATGTGTAGGTTAGGTGCATTAGTTAGAGGTAAATGTAGAATAATAAGGTAAGGGGATTGGGTCTGGGTGGGTTACTCTTCGGAGAGTCTGTGTGGACTTGTTGGGCCAATTGGCCTGTTTCCACACTGTAGGGATTCTATGATTGTCTTGTTTAATGATTATTGAGGTCAGAGCCACTGAGCAGTAGTGATTAAGGTACATTGCATGTTCTTCCTTTGGCACTGGGATGATGGTGGTCTTCTTGAAGCAGCTGGGGAGTTTGGCTTATAGGAAGCAGAGGTTGGTGAAGATGTTGGTGAATGTTCCACCAGCTGGCCCGCACAGGATCAGAGTGCTCAGTCAGGGACACCATCTGTGTCCTTGGGTTTCCCCGCTTCCCTTAGGTATGCCTCTGTCTTAGTCTTTCTGATCTGTATGTCCTTGTTTACTATGAACTGCCTGTACTGTTAGTAAACAAAGCTTTTCACTGTACTTCGGTACACATGACAATAAAATCAATCAATCAATCAACCAATGTCGATGCCTCTGATGTATGTAAACATTGACCTGCATGAGTAAGAAATGCCGTGGGGAATTTTTTTGAAACTGCAAGGAATGCCAAAATCCAATGTTTGTTTGCTCTTTCCCTGCAAAGACCATACACAACTGCTTCAGTCACTGTGTATGTTCATGAAGATTCTTTTTATGAATAAAGTTTATTTTAGCAATTTAAACAAATTCCCCCATTGTCCATAGGCTTCCTGTCTCATTAGAGAGCGATGACTTGGAGGTGTTTTACCTGAGGGTCACCATGCCTCAGGTGAGGGGTGAGGTTGAGAAGGAGAGTCCTTCATGGTCACCTCAGCTGGTGCAGGAATTGAAACCACACTGTTCGATATCACAAATCAGCCATCAGAGCTAAACCAACACCAAACACTAATGCCACAAGTGTCGAACTGATGTATATATTTTTAATTTTTTACATATTAACATTATTATCTGTCAGGAATGAAATGTAGCTTATTTTATACATAAGGGGTAATTGAAACATCTTTGTTTTAGGCTTGATTTGGAGATGCCGGTGTTGGACTGGGGTGTACAAAGTTAAAAATCACACAACACCAGGTTATAGTCTAACAGGTTTAATTGGAAGCACACTAGCTTTCGGATGGCCGCTACTTCATCACCACAATCACCTGATGAAGGAGCGTCGCTCCGAAAGCTAGTGTGCTTCCAATTAAACCTGTTGGACTATAACCTGGTGTTGTGTGATTTTTAACTTTGTTTTAGGCTTAGTATCATTAAGGGCATATATGAAATACAGAGTGAGATGGCTAGTAGATTTAGAAGTGTTACTACTCTGCAGGATCAGTCAGATAGATGGGTGACTGTTGGGAAAGATAAGAAGGTAGTTCAAAGGTCTCTGGTGGCTATTCCTCTATCAAATGGATATTCGGTTTTTGGAACAGTAGAAGGGATAGTCTGTCTGAGGAAAATGGAAGGGGCAGTCAGTTATTGGGCACTTGGAATGATTCTTATGTTAAGCAGCATTTGACAAGATTTAATAAAATTATTCTTATCAGGGATTCGCCTGTCAGGGGCATAGGTAAGAGATTCTGTAGCAATGAGCGTAAATTTAGGATGGTCTGTTGCTTTCTTGATGCTAGGATCAAGGATGTTGCTAAACATTTCAAGTGTATTGTTAAAGGTGAGGTTGAGAAGCCAGTAATTACTGTAGACGTTGGTAGGAATGACATTTTTAGTGAAAAGATTAAAGCAGTACGGAATGAATTTAAAAGGTTAGGTAGAAGATTTAAAAAATCAAACCTTGCAAGTAGTAAATTCTGGTTTAGTCCCAATGCCAAACTCAAATGAGGGAAGGAACAAAAGGATAAAGGAGATACATCAATGGCTGAAGAGATAGCGTGTTGTTCAGAGATTTAGGTTTGTCAACAATTGGAATGTGTTTTGAGGCAGGAAAGGCCTGTTCAAAAAGGATGGATCTCACCGAAACTGGAAAGGAAGATTTGCTCATGCCATTAAGGGAAACTTCATACTGATAGAGGGAGAGAGTGGAGGAACTGTAAGTAGCGGCGTAAACAGAAGGATTAGTGGGGAAGGTTCTAAATATGAGAAGAGCACGTCAATTAGAAAAGAAATACAAGAGAGAGTCAGAGGATGCGTAACTCTGAAGAACTAAATTGTATTTATTTCAATATAAGGGGCCTTACAGGTAAGGCTGATGAACTCAGGGCATGTTTAAGAATATGGGATTGGGATGTCATAGCTATTACAGAAACTTAGCTGAGAGATAGACAAGACTGGCAGCTCAGTGTTCTGGGTTTTAGATGATATAGGAAGCACTAAAAAGGAGGCAAAAAGGTGAGGGAGTGGAGTTTTTTTAAATTAAGGAATACACTACTACTGTAACTAGGGAAGATATTTCTGAAAAATCGTCCAGTGAAAATATATAGGTAGAAATTACAAATAAGAAAGGAAAGATCACTTTGATGGGTTGTACAATGGACCCCCCCTCCCCCAACAGTAAGAGGGAAATTGAGAAACAAGTAAGTAGGGAGATCTCAGATACATGTTAGTAAAATAAGATTGTAATAATAGGGGATTTTAATTTTCCAAACATTGACTGGGGGTACCATGGTGTTAAAGGATTGGATGGTGAAGAATTTGTTAAATGTGTTCAAGAAAATTTTCTTTACCAATATGTGGATACCTCTCCAAGACAAGGAGCAAAACGAGACCTTCTTTTGGGCAAAAAGGCAGGACAGGTGACTTTGATGTTTCAAACAAAATTCACATTACAGGCGAAGACGTTTAGGAGGTGTTAGAGTATATAAAGGTGGATAAGTCTCCAGGACTTGATTGAATGTATACCAGAACATTGTGGGAAGTAAGAGAGGAAATTACAGAAATATATGCATCATCTATAACTGCAGATGAGGTGCCTAATGACTGGAGGCGGGCTAATGTTGTACCTCTGTTTAAGAAAGATTGTAAGGAGAAATCGAGGAACTATAGACCTGTGAGTCTGACTTTAATTGTGAGTAAATTGTTGAAGATGATTATAAAAGATAGAATTTATGGACATTTAGAGAAGCAAAAATTGATGAGGGATAGTCAGCCTGGTTTTGTGTGAGGAAAATCGTATTGCACAATTTTGATTGAGTTTTTGAGGAAGTTACCAAAAAGATTGTTGATGGGCAGAACAGTAAACATTTTTTTTTGGATTTTAGTAAAGTCTTTGACAAGGTTCCACGCAGTAGACTAATTAATAAAGTTAGGTCACATGGGATTCAGCTTGCTAATTCGATAAAAAATTGACATTACAGCAGGAGACAGAGGGTGGTCGTGGAGGGTTGCTTTTTGGACTGGAGGACTGTGACCAGCAGTGTTCCAGAGGGATCATTTCTGAGATCTCTTTTGTTTGTCATTTATATGAATGATTTGGATGAGAATATATAAGGCATAATTAGTCAGTTTGAGGACTACACCAAAATTGGTGACATTGTAGACAGTAAAGAAGGTTTTCTAAGATTATGAAGGGATCTTGATCAATGGGTCAATGGGCTGAAAAATGGCAGATGGAGTTCATTCTGGATAAATGCAAGATATTGCATTTTGGAACAAAAAACAAGGACAGAGCTTATACAATTAATGGTAGGGCCTTGGGTGGCGTTGAAGAACAGAGAGACCTAGGGGTGCAGGTACATAATTCTTTGAAGTTTGTGTCACGTATAGACAGCGTGGTTAAAAAGGCATTTGGCACGCTTGCTTTCATTGCTCAGTCCTTTGAGTAAGAAGTCATGTTGAGGTTGTACCAGACATTGGTGAGGCCTCTTCTGGAATACTGTGTCCAGTTCTGGTCGCCCTCTTATAGGAAGGACATTATTAAGCTGCAGAGGGTTCAGAAGAGATTTACCAGGATGTTGCCAGGTGTGGTAGGTTTGAGTTATAAAGAAAGGCTGGATAGGCTAGGACATTTTTCACTGGAGCATGGAGGTTGAGAGGCGACCTGATAGAAGTTGATAAAATAATGAAGGGTATAGATAGGGTTAATGGTAAGTGTCTTTTCCCTAGGATGGGAATTTCAAGACTAGGGGACACATTTTTAAGGTGAGAAGAGAGAGATTTAAAAATGACATAAGAGGCAAGTATTTTATACAGAGGGTGGTTTGCATGTGAAATGAACTTCCTGACAAAATGGTGAACATGGGTACAATTGCAACATTTTAAAGACATTTGGATGGATATGCGAATAGGAAATGTTTGGAGGGATGTGAGCCAGGAGCAGGCAGGTGGGGCTAGTTTAGTTTGGGAATATGTTTAGCCTGGACTGGTTGGAGCTAAGGGACAGTTTCTGTGCTGTATGACTCGAAAACGCTATGAGACCTGAAAGTGGCCGAACAATTCATGAGGGATAGAAATCAGACACACTAACACATGACCATGAGCACACACGACCACACAGTTAAATGCTCCAGACAAATACAGCGAATGAGACAAAGTAAAGGAGACGAAAATACATCGTGAAAACTGAGAGAAAACGACAGGTGAGAACTTACCAATGGATGGAGACAGATAAAGTGAGGAGGCAGACATGCAACTCTATTGATAGAGACAAAAGCAAAGGCAAAAACATAGGCATTGTACATGGATTTTATTTTAGATTTCATTATTCTTTAATTTAACAATAAAGATAAATCAACTTGCATTTTTATAATATCTTTAAAATAGTAAAACACCCCAAAGTGCTTCTAAAGAGTGTTATTGAGAAGCATTTGAGATATTGGGAGAGCTGGCTAAAAGCTTGATCAAAGAGTGGGTCTAAAGATCCATCTTAAAGAAGGAAGCAGAGGTTTGAGGGGGAAATTTCCAAAGTTCAGGACCCAGGTAGCTGAAGGCAACGTTGGAGCAATTAACATCAGAGAAAGACTAGAGGCAAGACATCAAGGAGCAGAAAGATCTCTGAGGATTGTAGGGCTGGTAAGGGTTACAAAAATATGGCCAGGCTTTGATCTTTTTATATATGAATCTGGCTTTTTTTCCAACTCCACCTATTCAAGAATGTAACTGATGCGAAGCTTTCTAAATATTATTATTCTTTCTTCCACTGATTTGTGGTGGCTTTAGTGAGAACTCCTCAGAACGCAGGGCCTAAAGGCTCCATTACTGAAAAGTTAACTAAATAGCTGGAAGAGCAAAGGAGTCTCATCACACAAATGAAGCTCTAATTGATAGGATCTAAGGAGGTTCACACGATTGTATGAGGACAATGAGACATTTGTAGATGAGATTGAGGCTGTGTTTGTGGATGAGGGACCAATGTCGATGTCAAGGATAAGTAGGATAGAGAAAATTATAGCATCCTTTCCCAGTCTTGACTACATGTGACTTGAGTCCTACCCTAAACTGACTCTTAACACATCTCCGAAGTCAGATTAACCAGGCATGGGTAAACACTGTTACTCTTACGTGCCTATCCTGCAAATTTATTAATGTTATGTGTTTGAGGTTGCCTTCACTTTATTGGTGATAATATCGCTAGTCTAGTCCAGATACACTAAGCTATTGGCTTTAGGCCTTGACTTCAAATCTCAACACTGTAGTTGATGGGAATCAAAGTTAATTTTTAAGAAAATATCTGGAATTAAATGCTAGGTTTTGTAATAGTGAACAAGAAGCTGTTATTGATTGTTGGAAAAACCTGTCTAGTTCCCTACTGCCCTCAAAAGAGGAAGTCTGCCTTCCTTACCCAGCCTGGTCGATGTTGGACTCCAGTCCCATGTCATTGTGGTTGGCTTGTAACTGATCATACAATGGCTCTGGTAAATTGCTCCATTCACCTGTAGTTCAGCATGGAAATCAGTTTCTGGCTCTGACAATACTCATCCCACAAAAGAACAAAGTAAACCCCTTTCAGATTAAAGGATGCTACAAAGATTAAACAAGAGGCAAGGTAAATCTGGTTAGCTAACTTGACATATACCAGAGATTAAAATGATTACATTTTCTCTACATTTTGCTCACTGTGTAATAATTATGGTTTACTATAATCTATGGTGAGGTATTTTAAAATTACCCAGTTCTTCAGTTCTGAGAAAGAGTCACTGGACCCAAAATGTTAACTCTGATTTCTCTCCACAGATGCTGCCAGATCTGCTGAGCTTTTCTAGACCTTTTTGTTTCTGTTTCTGGTTTCCAGTCTCAGAGTTCTTTCTTTAGAAAATACCTAGACCTAAAATCATGATACCGAGAAGTGAATGCAACTTTCCAACATTATAAAATGATCTAAAAATGCACCTCTCATTATATTTATGAAATGCACTTGCCACGTACTGTTAATGTCAAACTCCTTCCCAAAATATTACTGTACTTGAACTAATTGTAAGTTCCCTCCATGTCCTAAAATGTAAATTGCTTAGCAACAGGAGATTACTATCCTTGGACAGATTGGATACTGTGGCTGAATTGAGAATAAATGCTTTTTAAAAAGATGTAATTAACAGGTTCAGCCAAAGCGTGGGGAGAGATTAAGTGCTTTCGGACTGGAGTTGCTGGTTCCCATTGATCTTGCAAGGTGCAGTCTATTGCCTTTTAAAGCTGACTGAACTATGAAAGATTGACAATTAAATTTTCACTGTAAGTAAACCACAATTTCATTATAACAGGAGAGCTATTCCTTTTAGTGACAAGGTAAGTGAATTAGAACAATATCCAATTGTAACAATGATTTGGAGATGCCGGTGTTGGACTGGAGTGGACAAAGTTAAAAATCACACAACCACCTGATGAAGAAGCAGCGCTCCAAAAGCTAGTGCTTCCAAATAAACCTGTTGGACTATAACCTGGTGTTGTGTGATTTTTAACAATTATAACAAACTTGCTCATTCTGCTGTACATACGTGACTCCTGTTTTCTGTGTCCTTCTCCTTTGTTTGCTGCTTTGAAGTAGAGGAAAGCGATCTCACCTTTTAATAGTTCTTTACTTTCAGGCTTTAAACTTTTAGTTTTGGTTTCCGGCATCAAGCTCGTGGTCTCCAGAACAACTGTGATCCCCACCCTCCTCCAGTATACGTCAGAAACATGGATCAAATGCAGCAGAGACCTCAAATCATGGAGAGTTATCACCTTCGCAAAACCCTCCAAATCCACTGGCAGGATAGATGCACCAATGTGAACGTGCTCTCACAGGACAACATCCTCAGTATCGAGGCACATGCCTGACACAAGAGTTACTAAACAAATGCTCTACTCTGCACTCTACAATGATCACAAGGAGAGCAGAGGAAATGTTACAAGTGGCTGAATAGGCTGGGCTATTGTCCCTGGAGAATTGGAGGCTGAGGCGTGACCTTATAGAAGTTTATAAAATCAGGAGGGACATAGATAGGATGAATAGTCAAGGTCTTTTCCCCAGGGTAGCAGAGTCCAAATCTAGAGGGCATAGGGTTTAAGGTGAGAGGGGCAAGATTTGAAAGGGACCTCAGTGTCAACTTTTTCACGCAGAGGGTTCTGCATTTATGGAATGAGCTGCCAGAGGAAGTAGTGGAGGTTGGCACCATTACGATATTTAGAAAGATATTTGGATGGGTACATGACTAGGAAGGGTTTAGAGGGATATGGGCCACATGCTGGCAATGGGGCCACTGAGACATTTGTAGATGAGGTTCAAACCAAATTTGGGATGAGGAACCAATGCTAATGTGAACGCCAAGTAGAATAGAGAATCTTATAGTATCCTTTCCCAGTCCTGACTGTATGTGACTTGAGTCCTACCCTAAACTGCCTGACTCTTAACATCCCTCCAAAGTCAGGTTAACCAGGCATGGGTAAACACTGCTACTCTGACGTGCCTAACATGAACATTTATTAATGTTAAATTGGGTGTTTGAGATTTTCTTTACTTTAACAGTGATGATGGTGGTGGAGTGATAATATCACTTGTCTAGTGTTCAGATATGCCAAGCTAATGGTCTTAGGATAGAGGGATATGGACCAAATGCGGGAAAATGGAACTAGATTAATTTAGGATATCTGGTCAAATATCTGGTCATGGACAAATTGGACTGAAAGGTCTGTTTCTGCTCTGTACATTTCTGTGACTCTATGACACTATGAAACTATGATACCCTGGAAGCCTCCCTAAACAAATTCAATGACCTTACTGACCCATGCCCTCAATCTCCATCACCTGCCCTAGAATGCACAACCTAGAGAAGCAGCAGTGAAGCATATGGAGCCCAAGCACAAGCAACAGAAAGAGAGCCCAGAATCCAGATCGTCCCACCTCCCCTCACCTCAAACACCACCTGCCCCACCTGATGCACATCAGCTCTGATGAGGAGTCATCTAGACTCGAAACGTTAACTTATTCTCTCTCCATGGATGCTGCCTGACCCATTGTGATCTTGAGCATTTCAAACTGTTTTAACGTTTCCCCTGTTGTTGGACCTGCAGAGGTTTTCTAACACTTTGTTTTTATTACAGCGTTCTGCCTGAGTGGGAAGCCCAATCTCGAGGTAGGGTCAGGGTTGTTGACTTATTTGGGTATTTCAATCTCAATTAGTGCTCACTGAGTTTGAGACGCTTGGATGGAGGCCAATACAAACTTGTTTAATACAGTAATAAAATGCATGATTAGCACAACCACAGGAAACCTGCACTCTGTCCAAACCACTGGAACACAATTCATATTAAATCAAATAGCAGTGTAAAGATTCCAGGAGCATTTATGTTGTTACACCTCCCAAAATACACAAGAGTGACCATAAGAATTACCTGTGCACCAATCTAAGATGGACAATGGGGACAATTAATGATTCGCAGGGAAACTGTAGACAGGAAAACAGCAACAAATAACTAGTTTCGATATAAAAATGGACCATCGTTTATTGTGATACATCCCCTCGTGCTTTGCAGGAACATCAACAAAGCAATACTTGCCCCTGAGCCGCAATCGGAGATTTTGAACCAGGCCACCAAAAGGTTTGTCAAAGAGGTAGGAGCACGAGGAGAAAGAGTTTGAGAAGCAGTGAAAGTTGAGGAAATCAGTAGAGAGGAGTGGAGTTCAGTGGACAGCATCACCCATCTGAAGACGCTTTTTTTGAAAAAGACATTAAAGCAAAGCCTCCTCTGTCCTTCCAACTGGGCCCAAAAAAACACACCTGGTCTGCGTATTGAAGAGAAGCAGAGATATTCCTGCTGGTGCCTTTGACCAATCTTTATTCCTCAAGCAATACCTAGTACAGATTATCTAGTAGATATCACATTCCTGGTTACAGGAGCTGACTTTGCACAACTTGGTTGAAATGTTTCCTGCCTCACAACGTGACTACATTGAACTTCATCTCCATCTATTTAAAGCCACCTTGCAATGCCCAGAGGTTGTGAAAGGTGCTACGTAAACACAGAGTGTACACTAATCTTGGAGTCACAAATATCTGGGTTCCAGTCCCAACCTAGGGCTTGAGCGCAAGTATCAAGGTCGACACTCCAATAACAAGGGCGTCAGCATCATCACTGGTGGCCCCTCTCAGACCAGGAGGACACTCTCCTGTTCTCAGAGTGAGTCCATAGGTGGGCCTAAACTCTGATGTGGCTACCACAGGCTCTGTTACACCGGGAAAGGGTGGGTGGGGCATTGGTGTAGCAGCTCGCTCCTTTCACTATCTTCACCCAGCTTCCACTTTCTCCTGACGGCAAATCTCAAGGTGCTCAGCCCCTTCCTGGACGCTCTCAAAATCAACCCAACTAGTGTCATCAAGCTGCAGTACACTGATGATGTTTGCGTATGTGCAATCTCAGAGGATGTACTCCAGACCATAGTCAGCACCTTTACAGAGACATCTCAAAGCATGGGTCTCACCCTGAACATGTTCAAGACAAACCTGGCCTGGCATTGTGCAGCAAATCTCCAATCATTGAGGTCCACCGGGAGGCCTTAGAGAACATTGACCATTTCCAGTACCTCAAGAATGTTGTGTCAGCTAAAATAACGTTGATGAAGAGATCCAGCACTGCCCCCAATTTGCTAGCACAGCCTTCAGCCTGAGGAAAACAATGTTGGAGGTCAACAGCGTCAGATCCGACACCATGGTCTTGCCACGGTGTGCTGCATTGTTGACAGTGCCATCTTTCATACAGTCATACAGATGTATAGCACAGAGACAGACCTTTCAGTCCAACTTGTCCATGCCTACAAGATATCCCAACCCAATCTAGCCCCATCTGCCAGCACCTGGCCCTTATCCCTCAATCCTTCCATACACGTACCACCCTCTGTGTGAAAAATTTGCCCCTTAGGTCTCTTTTATATCTTTCCCCTCTCACCCTAAACCTATGCCCTCTAGCTCTGAACTCCCCCACCCAGAGGAAAAAGACTTTGTCTATTTATCCTATCCATGCCACTGTGGGCAGCACGGTGGCACAGTGGCACAGTGGTTAGCACTGCTGCCTCATAGCGCCAGAGACCCGGGTTCAATTCCCGCCTCAGGAGACTCTCTGTGTGGAGTTTGCACATTCTCCCCGTGTCTATGTGGGTTTCCTGCGGGTGCTCCGGTTTCCTCCCACAGTCCAAAAATGTGCAGGTCAGGTGAATTGGCCTGGCTAAATTGCCTGTAGTGGTAGATGAAGGGGTAAATGTAGGGGAATAGATCTGGGTGGGTTGTGCTTCGGCAGGTCGGTGTGAACTTGTTGGGCCGAAGGGCCTGTTTCCACACTGTAAGTAATCTAAAAGCATTCCAAATGTGGCCTAACCATACAACCATAACATGACCTCCTGACTCCTGTACTCAATACTCTGAACAATAAAGGAAAGCATACCAAACACTTTCTTCACAATCGATCTACTAGCAACTCCACTTTCAAGGAGCTATGAACCTGCACTCCAAGGTCTCTTTGTTCAACCACACTTTCTAGGACCTTACCATTAAGTGTATAAGTCCTGCTAAGATTTGCTTTCCCAAAATGCAGCACCTCACATTTATCTAAATTAAGCAAATGTGATCCAGCTGCCTGCTTAGGTATATCTCGTGACACTGTATTTGAAGAAGAACCAGATTGGAATCCCTAATGGCACGCACCATCTTTATCTGTCCATCTGCATTGCAAAAGCCATTATGTAGCCATTGGCTTATTGAAACACTGGCAAAACTGGACAGACCTGATGCAGGAATGATGTTTTCTATGAACTGAGGGAGTCCAGGAGAAAAGGTCACAGTCTCAGGAAATGGGAGAAGTCATTTTGTACTGAGCTTCACCACCGTCTGACTGAAGAAATTCCTCCTAATCCCAGTTCTAAAGGGTCGTCCTTTCACTCTGAGGCTGTGCTCTCGGGTCTTAGTCTTTCCTCCTGGTAGGAATATTTTCTCTACGTCCAATCTATCCAGGCTTCTCAGTATTCTGTAAGTTTCAATGAGACACTCCTCATCCTTCTAAACTCCATCGATTACAGACCCAGAGTCTTCAACCGCTCTTTGAACAACAAGTCTTTCAACCTCGGGATCATTCTTATAAACCTCCTCTGAACTGTCTCCAAAGACAGCATATCCTTCCTTAAATACATGGTCCAAATCTGCTCACAATATTCAAAATTGGTCTGACCACGGTCTTATATGGACTGACCATTTGGATACAGAACTGGCTCAAATGTAGAAGACAGTGGGTGGTGGTGGAGGGTTGTTTATCAGACTGGAGGCCTGTGACCAGCAGTGTGTCACAAGGATCAGAGCTGGGTCCACTACTTTTCATCATTTATATAAATGATTTGGATGTGATCATAAGAGCTATAGTTTGTAAGTTTGCTGATGACACCAAAATTGGAGGTGCAGTGGACAGCGAAGAGGGTTACCTCAGATTACAACAGGATCTTGACCAGATGGGCCAATGGGCTGAGAAGTGGCAGATGGAGTTTAATTCAGATAAATGCGAGGTGCTGCATTTTGGGAATGCAAGCCTTAGCAGGACTTAAACACTTAATGGTAAGGTCCTAGGGAGTGTTGCTGAACAAAGAGACCTTGGAGTGCATGTTCATAGATCCTTGAAATTAGAGTCGCAGGTAGATCGGATTGTGAAGAAGGTGTTTGGTATGCTTTCCTTTAATGATCAGAGTATTGAGTACAAGAGTTGGGAGGATATGTTGCGGCTATACAGGACATTGGTTAGGCCACTTTTGGAATATTGCATGCAATTCTGGTCTCCTTCCTATTGGAAGGATGTTGTGAAACTTGAAAAGGTTCAGAAAAGATTTACAAGGATGTTGTCAGGATTGGAGGATTTGAGCTATCGGGAGAGGTTGAACAGGCTGGGGCTGTCTTCCCTGGAGAGTCAAAGGCTGAGGGGTGACCTTACAGAGGTTGATAAAATCATGAGGGACTTAGATAGGATAAATAGTCTTTTCCCTGGTTTGGGGGAGTTCAGAACTAGAGGGCATAGGTTTAGGGTGAGAGGGGAAAGATATAAAAGAGTCCTAAGGGGCAGCTTTTTCACACAGAGGGTGGTACGGGAATGGAATGAACTGCCAGAGGAAGTGGTGGAGGCTGGTACAATTGCAACATTTAAGAGGCATTTGGATGGGTATATGAATAGGAAGGGTTTGGAGGGATATGGGCCGGGTGCTGGCAGGTGGGACTAGATTGGGTTGGGATATCTGGTCGACATGGATGAGTTAACCAAAGGGTCTGCTTCCGTGCTGTACATCTCTATGACTTGAAGGCCAGTCTCGCAGGTTGGTCGACACTGTGAAATTCTCGACCTCAGAAGGCTGTGGAGGCAAAGTCTCTATATAAGTTTAAGAAATAATGTGTTCTAGAGGCCAAAGAGAGAGTGTGGGAGCATGGAGCCAAGATAGAGGGTGAGCCACGATCGTATGCAATGGCAGAGTAGGTTCAATAGGCTAAATGACCTATTGCTGTGTTGTATGATATTATTATTTCTGGGAGCTTGCGGTGTTAAAATTGACTGCTATGTCTCTACATTCAGGAGAGACTACTCTTCAGGTGCACTTTGTTTCTTTAATGGGATGTAGACATTACGGGCAAGGAAAGAATTCATTGCCCATTCTCACTTGTCCTGGAAGCTGAGTAAAAACAATGACTGCAGATGCTGGAAACCAGATTCTGGATTAGTGGTGCTGGAAGAGCACAGCAGTTCAGGCAGCATCCGAGGAGCAGTGAAATCGACATTTCAGGCAAAAGCCCAAGCTGAGTGGCTTGCTTGGCCATTTCAGAGAGCAGTTAAGAGACAGTCTTTTTGTAGTGGGCAAGGAATTACACATGTGTCAGAAAGAATGAGCTTTGATTAGTAATCAAGATGGGATTTTAACAAGAAACTTGCTCACTAGCACTGATTCTAGCTTTATATTCCAATTTCATTAACTGAAGACAAATTCCATGAGCTGCTATCGTGGGATTTGAATCTATGCCCCGAGAGCATTAGCTTCAGGCCTCTCAATTACTATTCAAGATTAGAGCGGTGCTGGAAAAGCACAGCGAGTCAGCCAAAGGAGCAGGAAAATCGATGTTTCGGGCAAAAGCTCTTCATCAGGAATGAGCCCAAAAAGTCTTGTTTCCTGCTCCTCGGATGCTGCCTGACCTGCTGTGCTTTTCCAGCTCCACTCTAACCTTGACTCTAATCTCCAGCATTGCCTCTCAATTGCTAGCCCAGTGAAATTTCCACCCTGCCAATTTTACTGATGATACTTTTTCGGGCAGAAGAGAGAAAGTTAGGTATGAACCCATCAAAGTTGGTTACTTCATGACTTTTCCCCCTTTTCAATCAGAAAATGGAACTGGCGGTCATAAATATCAGGCAACTGCTAATCAACCCGAAAGGAAATGAGAAGAAAATGTCTTAGCCAGTGAGTGATGAGGACATGGAACTCGCTATCACTGAGAGTGACTAACACCAATGCTTTAAAGAGGAAGTTGGATAGATCCATGAGGGACTGCATATTATTTTCTCGGAAAACTGGGAAAACACAAGTTTGAACACTGATGTGTTGCAAAGAATAAGCAAGTTTTTTTTATCAGAAAGGTCAAACCTGGAACTGAGTTGTGGTCACTCATTCATTAGTCAAGGTCGTGAATCTTTTGGAGAATCTGGATTTGATACTTTTTGTGAGACATACTGGCACCAGACACCTTTGTGTTCAGCAGTGTAAACACCATCCAAGACTCATTGGGCCAAACGTTTGCATGTTGTAATTTAGTTGTGACATTTTTGATATATTCCTTTGAATACAGATTTGAAGTGAGTCTTCAATATTTTTGAAGCTGAGGCAAATAGAGTTTGGATTTTAAAAAAAAGAAGTGTGATAGGTCATCAGTGGTAGGCAGAAACATGGGTGTAGCCAGATCTGCTATTGTCTTACTCAATGGTGCAACAGGATCAAGGAGGTCAATGGCCTACTCCTGCTCCTAATTTGAATGTTATATGCCCCTCGTCAAAGCAACATTATCTGGGCAGAAAGAAAGAAAGAGTTGAATATTATTTAATTAGAGAAAGATTGAAGAAAGCTATGGAAAAGAGGGGTTTGGGAGTTATCATTCTGAATCACATGAAGTTAGCATTCGTGTTCAGTGGTTAACAGGGAAGGCTAATAAGATGTTAGTCTTTACTTCAAAGGGAGTGATATATAAAAGTAGGGAGGTTTTGCTAAAACCATACAAGACACTAATTCAGACCCCAGCTGGAGTACTGTGAACAGTTTTAGACTCCTATTCTAAGGAATTATAGACTAGCATTGGACTCAGGCCTGAATCAATGGAATACAATGGGCTAGCAGACTGTCTTTTTCATTACATTTTGCGTGATTAGATAGTGTGTCATTGTGTTCCATTCAGAGCGTCCAAGCTCTTTGCTGAAATAATTTTAGCACAAGGCGAATCAGAAAAGATATAATTCCAAAAATTACTTGGAAATTACGTTTCCATTTCCCTTCATTTCTACCTTTCATTATTCTTCCTCATCCCTGCGTCATGTCTAGACTCCTTTTCACTTGCTCTCTCTGCTCCTGGTTTCCTGCTTGCAAGCACAAGTGTGTAATGTATATTTTGATTTCAGTCCATCAATCAAGTTTAAACCTAATTCAGATCTCCCACACAAAAGGGGTCATCCAATGTGTTCTCCCAAGAGATCTTAAAAATGTCAGAATGAAGGGGCAGGAAGATCGCTGATCAAAAGTATTTGCCTACAGAGACAGTCCAACAAAATCTCTAAGTGATCTTTAATCAAATCCCAGATAGCTTTCTCTTTAAAAAGAAGATGGATTCAGGATAATATTATTAAGCAAGTCACTTACAAACAGTTTGATAGATGTGACAGATTTCCTTCTGTGTTTTATTATTTCGACATTGTGGAACATTTTCACTGAAGGGTTTTCTTAATACGGTTTATTTGGTTGACCTGCTGTCTCTTTGAACCAAGGCTGTCCCAACAACGGCAACAATTTGCATTTAGATAGCACCTACCTGTAACGTGACACAAAATGCCAAGTCACTCCACAGGAGCGCAATCAGTGAAAATGTCGGAAACTGTACCAAATGTGGAAACAGGACAGGGTGAACGAGTGCTTGGTGAAACAAGCATGTCTTAAGGAAGCACTCAAAGGAAGAGTGAGAGACAGAGGAATTATGATGGAATAGATGGAATTTAATATGGGGCAATGTGAGGTCATACAGATTGAAATAGAGAAAGACAGCAGAAAGCTTCAGAACAGAGGGATTTGGGAATCGTCATCCCAAATCACATCGAGGTTCAGCAGGGATTCGGACCAGCCAATGGAATGTTGGCCCTTGTTTCAAAGGAAATGAAATTTAAAAGGAGGTTTTGCTAAACTGCACAAGGCGCTAGCCGGACCACAGTTGGAATATGGTGAACAATTTTGGGTCCTTTATCTAAGGCAAGAAAAGTAGACATTGGAGTCTGTCCAGAGAAGATTCATTAGATCAAGGAAGCTGCCATCCTTATCTGTTCTGAACTACAGTGAAATAGTTGACTCATGACTCCCCTTTGGGTTGGGCAATAAATGCTGACGCAGCCAGCGACGTCCTCGTTGGAGAATGAATTTTAAAAAAGACTGATACCAGGTATGGAGGGATTGTCTTCTAAGGAGAGGTTCACCTGACTGGGTTTGAATACATTGGAATACAGAAGAATGCGAGGTGACGTTGTTGAAACATACAAGACTCTTAGACAACTTGACAGGGTAGATCCAGAAATGTTGTTTCCCCTTGCAGGAGCGTCTAGGAACTGAGGGTATCAATTCCAGAATTCAAGGTGGAAATAAGGAGGAATTTCTTCTTTCAGAGGAGAATGAACCTGTGGAATTCTTTACCAGAGATTGTTGTAGAACTTGGGCCATTAAATATATTCAAAGCTGACTTAGAGGTTTTTAATCAGCAAGGAAATCAAAGGTTATATCAGAGCTAGGAATAGGAAACACAACCCTGAAATCCTGCTCCACCATTCAATATGATCATGGCTGATCTCATCTCAGCCTCAACTCAACTTTCCTGCCCTCTCCCCATAACCTTTCAATCCATGACTAATGAAAGAGCTGTCAATCTCCTCCTTAAAATTACTCAATGGCCCAGCAGCCACTACACTCTGAGGTAGATATTGGCCCAATGCAGGAAAGTGGAGTTGAGAATTATCGAGGCTCAGTCATGACCTCATTGAACAGTGGAGCAGATTCAATGGGCTGAATGTCCTATGTCTACTTCTAGGTCTTATGAAGGGTGCTGCAGACTCCAGGATCTAGGTGGGTGAAGACACAGCCATCAATGGTGGAACAAAGGAAATTGGGTGGGTGTACAAATGAGTACAGATGACTTGAAGAATTCTATGTTAGAAGAGGATAAAAGTATATACTACTATAAGAGACATCTGAGCCAGTGAAAACAGTCACAAAGTACATCCAAGCACTAGAAACCCTAAATAGTCAATGTTACACAACAATATAATCTAAGTGAGTTGTCTCAAATACAGGTATCAATTGTGAGGAACTATAGGTGAGCATTGGTGTTTTTGTGTGCGTTACTGAGTTTGCTGTCCATTACAGCTCTGACCTTCCTTGTTCGAAATCATTTCAAAGATCTTTATAGGTTTAAGGGTCACAATTAGTCCAAAAGCAGCAAACGTAGATGCTCTGGACTGCATGGTGCTCCTGGATCATTCTGAAAAGAAACGAAACCGCTGGGAGGTTGAGTAATTTATTGTTCCATGGAGATCACCAAAGGTTGGAAGTTAAAGATATTGCACTGATCCATTTTACCTTTTCAGGGACTATTTCTCTTTCTAAGGTCTGGGGCTAATAGATATCCGTTCACTAAGAGAATGAAGAGGTTGTCAGGATTGTGCGAGGGGTTGGTACAGATGAGGTAGAAGATCAACCATGCTCTTACTGAATGGCCTCCTCCTGTTCATATTTCTTACATCCTTACAGAGCAATTTGTTTGAACTGTTGACATGTTTTTTCCTACTTGCTGCTGTATGTGACTTATTGAAAAAAAGAACGTCATTGAAAAAAATAATGCTTGCTCATGAATAGGAAGGGTTTGGAAGGATATGAGCCCGGTGCTGGCAGGTGGGACTAGATTGGGTTGGGATATCTGGTCGGCATGGACAAGTTCAACCGAAGGGTCTGTTTCTGTGCTGTACATCTTTATGACTCTGTTTAATGTACAATGGGAAAGCACAGTGTGCCTGTCAATTCTGTCTTTGACCTCGCCAGTTCCTATCGCTGTAACACCTCCCTCCAGCCCCACAATCCTCCAAAACTGTGGTATTCCTCCAATTCTGGCCTCTGGCTGCTTGTCCCATCTTCAGTGACCCAGCCTTCAGAGACAGAGCTCAACATGCTTCATTGTAGCTTATTCAGACAAAATTTGACATGGGCAAAGGACTGAAAGAATTGCTGGAAATCAGGAACAAAGCATAAATTGCTGGAGAAACTCAGCAGGTCTGGTATGTGGAGAGAAAGCAGATTCAACATTTTGGACCCAGTGACCCTACTGCAGAACAGTTCTGAGGTTTTCAAGCAATTTCCAGCAATTACTTCCTCTTCTTCATTTCTGGGTCGATATCCAACCCCAAGATTAATGTTCTTTCAAAGTAGGCACAGATAAGATTTTCAGGCTCTTCCTCACTACCTCTCCACAATTTGACATTGGGTGATTTCGCAACTGATAGAGGTAGGGTTAAGGAATAGAGGGGAGAGAGAGAGAGAGAGAGAGAGACAGATGGAATGGTGGAAAGGTCTAGGAAGGACATTTCAATGTTTAAGTGTATGCAGTTGTAAGTAGTGCTGTCTTGATGGAGTGATAAGCCTGCTTTCTCAGGTGGAAATAGATGTTTCTGCAAATCTATTTCAGAAAAGCCAAGGTAGTTCTCCACAGGCCACTATTTAAATGATAACAAAGACCTGGAAATGAATTATCTGGTCAGTATCACACTTGTGGGAGATTGCTGCATGCAATTGGGTTTTGCGTTTCGAATGTTGCAGTTGAGGCCACATTTTGAAATGGACTTTGTTTCTGTAAAGCACACACGGAAGTCCTGAGTTTTTGTGTGGACTGTTATGGAAGCTGACAGTCTCCCTCCTTCTCCCGCCTCTCCTCGGCATGTTGACCATGCCCATGTACTTCAGTAGTATGGCTGGGGGTGGGATTATAGCAGGAAGTTTGACCAGCTCTGTAACTGGGCGAGGTGAGGGTGTTGGGAAGTTGTGATCCTGTTCTCACCGGGTGCTGCTGCTGCTACTGCTGTTCCGCAGGGATTTGTAAAATATGCATTTGTTAGCCCAGGGGCACCTTCACTGCTGCCCCAGCAGTGACCCTGCATCAAGCTGTGAGAGGCAATTCTAATTTGAAAAGGTATTTATAAAATATTCAATACTTGTGGTATTTCAAATGGAAGTCACACATGAAGTACTGCCAGCCCCACAGAGAGTGTGAAAACAGAGCAAGTTTGTCTCTCACAGAGGAGGCTGTGGCATACAGCTAATGTCATTGGACTAGTAACCTACAAGCCCAGACAGATAATCCAGGGATGCAGATTTGAATCCCACTACAGTAGTTTCTAAAGTTTCAATTAATAAATCTACACCTAAAATCTAGTCTCTGTACTGGCTACCACAAAACGATTGCCGATGTTAACAAAAATACTCTAATGCCCTTAGGCAAATCTGCAATTATTTATTATTATCAGTTCCTTATTATATATATATATATATATATATAGTTCACATATATATAGAAAGGTACAGTGAAAACCAGTGCCATTTTGAGTTACAAAAAGAAATGACAAAAATGGAGCTGATCTTCCGTAGAAGGGATCTTCAAAGACAGCTTCAGAACTTGTAGCAGGACTCTGCAAGGTGTCTTGGTCCACAAGGAGTCCATGCATTTCAGGCCTCCCACAGCCAGGAGTCCTCACAGCAGGCACCACTGCAACCAAAGTCCAGCCTAGGCCACAAGTCCATGCTGTGGGCCTACCACAAAGTCCTTGCTCTGAGCACTGCCACCACCGCAGCTGATGATCTAGCAGATCCATGACTCCCCACACTTCAGGTCTAAGGCAGCCAGGAGCTGACGACCTACAGTGCACCACTGCAGACGTGACCTGTCAAGTGCCTGAGTCCGTGTTCCGGGCCTACCATAGCCAGAAATCCGCACTCCGGGCACACCATCACCACAGCTGACAGTGGCACGGTGTCTCAGTGGTTAGCACTGCAGCCTCACAGTGCCAGGGACCCGGGTTCAATTCCCACCTCGGGCAACTGTCTGTGTGGACTTTGCACATTCTCCCTGTGTCTGCATGGGTTTCCTCCAGGTGCTCCGGTTTCCTCCCACAGTCCAAAGATGTTCAGGTCAGGTGAATCGGCCATGCTAAATTGCCCATAGTACTAGGTGCATTAGTCAGAGGGAAATGGGTCTGGGTGGGTTACTCTTCAGAGGGTCGGTGTGGACTGGTTGGGCCGAATGGCCTGTTTCCACGCTGTAGGGAAACTAATCTTACCCACTGGGTCCAGGCTCTGGCTTCCCCACAACATCAGCAGATGAAGATAAGAAAGAAGGGAAAGGAAAAGGAGAGAAAGAGAAGGAAGCAGCCAGTCTGGAGCAGACAGGCTCAGGAGGCCGAACACTGCCTACCATGCAGGCTCTGCCATCTTGGCCATCCTTACCCAGTCTGTGTCTCCACATCCACAACAATATAGTAGCTCTTAATTGACCTCTAACATGCCACTCACTTCAAAGACAATTAGGGATGGATTACAAATGGTGGCCTTGTCAATGACAAGGTAATATTTTATAGAAAACCGATCCTTGGCCTCTTGGCATTGCCTTTCAAGACCTGATTGTAAAAGCCACTTCCTTTAGAAGTCATCCTCCCCAAATATGACACGATGAGACTGAAGTGATATTTGCATCAGCTTTAGTATGAAAGACAAATGTCAACTCTGGTTAGACATAACCATGATGGTTTCATCAAATTCCTTGGCCCTGAGTCACAGAGCCTTCCTCCCCCTGTTGTGTATTGCACTGAATAGAACTAACACATGCCCAACTACAGGCAGTCATTATCAGGGTAAATGTATTACTTGTGGACATATGTGCCTGGTAACAGGCCAAGCAGCAATTTCAATGTTTCTCTTTGCTGTGGGCTCGACAATATTCTGTTTTGTTATAGATTAACCCTGGAGTCTGACAGAACAAAGAGTGCAGCAATATACACAATATACTAGACTCCTTCCCCACATAAAAAACAGCTTATGTATTAAAACGTGAAACAGTACATGCAGCACAGAATGCAATATGACCAAGCCAGCATCAACTGTGTTACCTGAACATATAACAGTTCGGGTTGCTTCATTGTTTTTACTGCAATCACAACCAAAGCAGATATCACTTTTACTTGCAAAGTAATCCATGTCTAATTTTCAATACAAAAACAGACATTGCTGGAAAAACTCAGCAAGTCTGGCCGCATGTGTGGAGAGAAATTGCAGTTAATGGTTCGGGTCGAATGACCCTTCCTCAGAACTGTGCAAATTTGTTTCCCTTAATGCCAGTACTTTTGTTTAAATCAAAAATATCATCAACTGACAATAAATAAAGGAAAGCACACCATTTTTCTTCTTCCTTCCTACACAATTTCAATTAACCAATCCAGATTCGTCTACTTTCTGACTGAGTACCTCAAATCTCCATTAGATTGACTCATCCTTTTTGACACCTTTGACTGTGCTAAACCAAAAATTTAACATTGATACCACATCCACTCAATGTCGAGACTGTGGCATTGATTAGATTCATCTTAATCAAAGACCCTAACTTTCCTGAAATAAAAATCAAAAGAACTGCAGATGCTGGAAATCAGAAACAAAAAACAGAAATTGCCGGAAAAGCTCAGCAGGTCTGGTAGCATCCGTGAAGAGAAATCAAAGTTAACGTTTTGGGGAAGGGTTAATTGACCTGAAACGTTAACTCTGATTTCTCTCCACAGATGCTGCCAGACCTGCCGAGCTTTTCAAGCAATTTCTGTTTTTGACCCTAGCTCCACTTGCTCGACATGTGGACTCTATGTTTCCAACAAGCTGGCAGTTTCTTTGTGATTTTCACTTTCTTTCTGAGTTTACTTTATACTGCAGTGAGTTTTATCATGTTCTGTTTGTCAGATTTCCTCTTTCAAGGATATGATCTGCATGACAATGACTGCGCCATACTCTAATCATCACTTCCAACTTGAATGTATCTACGTTCTGTACAACAATTTCAATTGCATATTTCTATTTATCACCATGACCTTCTAAACTCTCGAAGGTTTCATGTCTCATCTGTCATGACTCATTTTTACTTGCTTTTCTCTTACAGGTTATTGACGTCAGGTTTAGGTCAGCTAAACCTGTTCTTACAACTTGGTTAAGCACTAACTCAAAAGGTGAGCAACCTATACCAGACTGAGGTTAATCTGTAAGAAAACAGAACATTGCCTAGCCTGCATCAAAAAACGATGTAGAAATTTACTACCTGGCCTGTCACTGAGAAAATACGTCAGCAAAGATCTCTTGACAATCTGTCCACATCTTTCTTCTTTCAATGTTGGAGTTTGATTCCATTCTCACTTAAAAATATTTCAAACTCTTCTGATGTATGCTGTCAGCCATTTCTGACACCAATTTATAAATTTTTGGCAAGCTATAAATTTCAAACTAACTTCTCAAAATGGCAATTGTTGTAACATTTATGAAATTTTGTAGAGATTCAGTGTTTATCCATTTGCTGTAACTATCGATCTAAACAAACCACTGTTTCCCTTCCTTTTCATACAAACCAACATACACTCATTCTCGTAGTTTCATTGTGTTTGACCATGGATCATTTTTCATTCCGAGACACTTGACAACTTCCCATTGACTCTTCAAGATCTCTATTTGCCAATGAAGATCGAAAATAACGTTTTGTTACTGCTTTTGCACAGTCTCAGTGTGCTCCTGGTGAAGTTCCTCTCACAGTCTCTCTCTAGATTGTGGCAGAATATTAGCTCCTATACCTCACTGGGGACAGTTATGTTCCACACTCAGTTCAGTCTGTGATGGAAATGTTTCTGTGACTTCTCACCGTCACACTCTCTAGGCTGGCCATTCATGACAAAACTGAACACCTTACTGAGCATCACATTGTTATATGTTTTTCTTTTATACATTTTTGGAATATGGGTGTTGCTGCCAACATTTATTGCCCATCCTTCATTGTCCTTGAGAAGGTGGGGGTGAGCTGCCTTCTTGAACTGCTGCAGTCCACCTGCTGTAGGTTGACTCACAATGCCCTTAGGGAGGGAATTCCAGGATGTTGATCCAGTGACAGTGAAGGAACGACAATATATTTCCAAGTCAGGCTGGTGAATGGCTTCGAAGGGGAGCTTAAAGGTGGTGGTGTTCCTATGTATCTGCTGTCCTTGTTCTTCTAGATGGAATGGGCCATGGGATTGGAAGGTACTGTCTGAGGATCTTTGGTGAATTTCTGCAGTGCATCTTGTAGACAGTACATACTACTAAGCATCGATGGTGGAGGAAGTGGAAGTTTATTGATTTGGTGTGAATCAAGCGGGCTACTTTGTTCTGGATGATATCAAACTTCTTGAATGTTGTTGGAGCTGCACCCATCCAGGCAAGTGGGAAGTGTTTCATTATATTCCTGATATGTACATTGTACGTCATGGACAAGATTTGTGGAGTCAGAAAGTGAGTTATTCGCTGTAGTCTTCCTAATCTCTGACCTGCTCTTGTAGCCACTTTGGTTAAGTGGCAAGCCCAGTTGAATTTCTATTAATGATGACCCCCCCCCAGAATGTTGACAGTGGGGGATTCTGTGATGATAACACTATTGAATGTTAAGGGACAGTGGTAAGATTGTCTCTTATTGGTGATGATCATAGCCTAGCACTTTTGTAGCACAATTGTTACTTGCCACTTGTCAACCCAAGCCTGGCTATTGTCCAGATCTTATTGCAGATTTAAACATGGACAGCTTCAGTATCTGAGGAATCACAAATGTTGCTCAACATTGTTCAATTATCAGTGAACATCCCCACTTCTGACATTCTGACACTATCCTAAGGAACTCTGACAGAGATGTTGTGGAACTGAGATGACTGACCTCCAACAACTATGACCATCCACCCACAAGAGACTTTGCCCCCTATACGCATTGACAGCAGTTTTGCTAGGGCTCCTTGATGCCACATTCGGTCGAAAACAGCCTTGCTGTCAAGGGCTGTCACTCTCCCCTCCCCTCTGGAATTCAGCTCTTTTGTCCATGTTTGAACCAAGGCTGTAATGAGGTCAGGAGCTGAGTGACCCTGTTGGAACCCAAACTGGGCATCACTGAGCAGGTTATGACTGAGCAGGCACTGCTTGATAGCACTGCTAATGACACCTTCCATCACTTTACTGATGACCAAGAGTAGACTGATGGGACAGTAATTTGCTGGGTTGGATTTGTCCTGCTTTTTATGGACAGGATATACCTGAACAATTTTCGACATTGTCGGATAGATGCCAATATTGTAGTTGTATTGGAGGGGCTTGGCTAGGGCAATTTCTCAAGCACAAGTCAATTGCTGGAATGTTGTCAAGGCTCATAGTGTTTGCAGTAGCCAGTGTCTCTGACCACTTCTTGATATCACATCGAGTGAATCAAATTGGTTGAAGACAGTATCAGTAGCTGGGGAAGAGATCATCCATGCAACGATTCTGGCTAAAGATTGTGGTGAAAGCTTCAGCTTTATCTTGTGCACAGTTGTATTGGGCTCTCCAATCATTGATGATGGGGATATTTGTGGAACCTCTTTCTCCAATGAGTTGTTTAATTGTCCACCACTGTTCATGACTGGATGTGGCAAGACTGCAGAGCTTAGATCTGATCCATTGGTTGTGGAGTCACTTAGCTCTGTCTATCACTTTCTGCTTATGCTGTTTTGCATGCAAGTAGTCCTGTTTGATACTTTCACCTGGTTGACACCTCATCTTCAGGTATGCCTGGTGCTGCGCTGGCTTGATCCCCTGGCTTGATGGTAATGGTTGAGTGGGGGATATAACGGGCCATGAGGTTACAGATTGTGCTGAAGTACAATTCTGCAGCTGTTGTTGACCCACAGTCCATCATGGATGCTGAGTCTTGAGCTGCTAGATCTGTTCAAAGTCACAGTGATACAACCGCACAACATGATACAATGTCGTCACGAAATGAAAGCGGGACATTGACTCAACAAGGACTGTGCGGTGGTCACTTTTGCTGATACTGTCATGGACACATGCGTCTGCAGCCGGTAGATTGGATAGGGTGAGGTCAAGTATGTTTTTCCCTTTTCTTGGTTCCCTCACCACCTCCTGCAGACCCACTCTTGCAGTTACATCCTTTAGGACCTGACCAATCAGCTCAATCAGTAAAGCTGCTACTGAGCCACTTTTGGTGGTGGACATTAAAATCCCCCATCCAGAGTACATTTTGTGCCATTGCCATCCTCAGTGTTTCCTCCAAGTGTTGTTCAACATAGAGGAGTACAGATTCACCAGCTGGGGGAGGATGGTACGTGGTCATCTGAAGGAGGTTTCCTTGCCTGTGTTTAACCTCAACCCATGACAGCTTATGGAGTCCGGAATCAATGTTGAGTAATCCCAGGGCAACTCCTTCCTGGCCGTATACCACTGTGCCACCACTTCTGCTAGGTCTATCCTGTCAGTGAGACAGGACACATAGAGGGATGGTGATGGTGTGTCTGGGACATTGTCTGTAAGGTATGACAATGTATGGTGTGATATCATGAGTATGACTATGTCAGGCTGTTGTTTGACTGGTCTATGAGACAACGCTCCCAATTTAGGAACCAGACCCCAAATATTAGTGAGGAGAACTTTGTAGTATTAACAGGACTGTTTCTGCTGGTGTATTTTCTGGGAGCTAGGTTGATGCCCGGTGGTCTGTCTGGTTTCATTTCTTCGTTGTGATTGATACAACTGAGTGATTGCTAGGGCATTTCAGAAGAGAGCTGAGAATTAATCTTATTGTTGTGGGTCTGAAGTCACATGTAGGCCAGACCAGTTGAGGATGGCAGATTTCCTTCTCTGAAGGACGTGAGTGAACCTGATGAGTTTTTCCGATAATCGGCAATAATTTCATAGTGATCATTAGATGCTGAATTCCAGATTTCTTTTTTTGATCGAATTCAAATTCTTCCATCTGCCATGGTGGGATTCGAGTGCAGGTGCCCAGAACATTAACTGAACTTCTGAATTAATAGTCAAAACATGTGGCACTAGAAAAGTGCAGCAGGTCAGGCAGCATCTGAGGAGCAGGAGAATCGACATTTCATGCATAAGCCCTTCATCAGGAATTTCTGGATTAATACTCTGGCCATAATACCACTGAGCCCTCACCTCCCCATTTTTCTTTATTCATGTCTCCAACAGACACAACCATGACATTAAAACCTGTAAAGCAATTCTCAGGTAACTCTGTATCTAAAAATGAGTCCCAGTTTACATGGGAAATGTCACATCTTTATTGACATTTGTATGAGCAGCTGACTTAAAATAGTTATTATTGCACTGATGGCTAATGTAATTATGACCCTCCTTGTTCAGCCATTACATCCTGCTCTAATAGCCTTTCCTCCATTGTAGACACACTCTGTGGCATTGGAAAAGCACAGCAGGTCAGACAGCATCCGAGGAGCAGGAGAGTTGATGTTACAGTATTCCTGATGATCGGCTTTTGCCTGAAACATCAACTCTCCAGCTCCTCGGATGTTGCCTGATCTGCTGTGCTTTTCCAGCACTACACTTTTTATCCCTGATCTCCAGCATCTGCAGAGTCCTCACATTCTCCACACCCTAGTAAAAATAATAATAATCCAGACCGGTTTAAGCACAATCTTAGACCAATTGCTTCCCACTAAGGAGCTGTTCCTTTAATAAATCACAGGATATGTCATTATATTTCACCCTCGCGATAACTTCATCTGACTGTTGTTGAAATCACTGTCTGATTTACACTAATTTTGTGTAAGGAAATGGGATTGAGGATAGTTGTCCCCACCTTCCAAAATAACAGACACTGCTGTAGTTATATCAACACAAAAGCAAGACCTGAATGTCTGACTTACATTTATAATTTTGATTCTGGAATTTGATCTTCAGTGCAATTATTCTCACCTTCGATATGATTCTTTTAATATCCATTCACGGGATGTGGCTCTTACTGGATTGGCCAGTAATGATTGCACATCCCTAACTGTCAGTTCAACTGACCAGTGTGCTTGAGCCAATTCAGAGGGCAGTTAAGAGTCAACCACATTGCTGTGGGTTTGGAGTCATGTGTAGGCCAGACCAGGTAAAGATAGCAGAATCCCTTCCCTACAGTGAACCAGGTGAGGTTTTACAACAATCATTAATCGGTCACTATCAGGATAGCTTTGCAGTTTAGATTTTCATTGATTCTGAAGAAGGGTCACTGGATCCAAAACATTAACTCTGCCTTCTCTCCACAGAGGCTGCCAGACCTGCTGAGTTTTTCCAGCTGTTTCTGATTTCCAATTCTTGGGGGCTTTTGTCTGTCATTACAAATGTCACCATCTACCACATTGGGATTCAAGCCCGTTTCTCCACAGCATCACTCTAGCTCTCAGGTTACAAGTCCAGTGATAATTCCACTATGCCACTGTTTTACTTTGTCTCTCCGTGTAATGTTAAATCTTCCTCGTCATACGCAACCACCTCTGTTTCCGCATCTCCCATCGGTACATTGGAGGCTGTCCAAGCTTCAGAACCAGCCTTGGATTCACCACAGCCTCAACCCTGTGCATGATAGTAAGCTGGAACGTTACAATTTCCACCACTGTGGCATGCCACCTTGTTAAGACTGACCTTCCAAGTCGAAGAGTGTGATGCTGGAAAAGCACAGCCAGTCAGGCAGCATCAGAGGAGTAGGAGAGTTGATGTTTCAAGCATAAGCTCTTCATCAGGTTACTGTGAAGTCTCTTCCAAGGATGCCTACCTTAAAGAGGTTCTTACTGCGAAGACTGACCGTCCTACAGGCAGGGCACCTTGACTGAAAATGGAGGCATTTAAATAGTTGGCAGTTACCATTGGCAACTGTTGTATTTCATTTTTGACTCTGATGCCAGATTGGAGACTGCGGTCTAGATCTCACTGAAATCCAGCAGACCTCCTCACTCCAGCTCAGGAGAAACATTGAAACATAGAAGATAGGAGCAAGGGAAGGCCATTCAGCCCTTCAAACCTGCTCCAGCGTTCATCATGATCTTGGCCCATCGTCCAACTCAATAGCATAATCCTGCTTTCTCTCCATAACCCTTTGGTCCCATTCGCCCCAATATCGAGTTGCCTCTTGAATACATTCAGTGTTTTGACATCAACTACTTCCCGTGGTAATGAATTCCACAGGCTCACTACTCTCTGGGTGAAGAAATGTCTCCTCATCTCAATCCTAAATGGTCCACCCTGAATCCACAGACTGTAACCCCTAGTTCTGGATGCACCCACCATCGGGGACCATCCTCCCTGCATCTACCCTGTCTAGTCCTGTTAGAATGTTATACGTCTCTATGAGATTCCACCCCCACCCCACCCCCCCACCCCCCACCCCTCCCCCCCCCCCCCCCCACCCCACCCCCAACTTGTCTGAACTCCAACAAAAACAATCCTAATCCAGTCAATCTCTCCTCATACATCAGTCCCACCATCCCCGGGATCTGCCTGGTAAAGGTCTGGAGCTGTCTCTTTCTGACATTTCCTCCGTCCTGGCCTCAGCGCAGTGCTTCTTCTACACTAGCTCTTTGCCTTTGCTGCAAAGGTATGGCCTGGATTTTATCCTTACTTCATGTCTCCTATATATATGTCTCTAAGGTCGATTTCTAACGCTGCACCATACCACAATGATGAGTGACTTTCTTTAATTCATGATTGGAATCTGTCACAGGCTGATTTCCCAGATCATTCCTTTCACGGAATACATCACTCAGTGGAAGCTCATTCATAGTCACACAGTAATATAGTCTGGAATCACATCCATTTCAGAACAATCTACAGCATTGCAATGTAATCTATAGCATTGCGATATCACAGGCAACACTGGATAGATAACATTTAAAAGTACCTGTCTGAACGCGGTGAGGGAAACATTTACTTTATCCTCGTCTATTTTGTTTATTTTCAGTCAATTTTGTAGTTTCATTCCTTTTTATATCAGCCTTCTTTGTTAGAATTAATTTCCCCCATTATTATCCCCAGCTATGCCTTCAGTACCATTTTTATGACTGTGAACCACATTCGACTCACTGTGTGCCTACATGTTGTGCACTCACAGTGTTCTTTCAAACACTTAAACTTCATCACAATCAACTTCAGGAAATTCCTGATGGTGTTACATTTTGTTTTTAGTCCTTTGCTTTTCAAAGGAAGTGCACAAAAGCCAATTCCAGCCTTGTCGATATCTTTCAGTTACATATTGCACTAACACATGCTCAAGTGCAGCAAACATTATCAGAGAAACTTTACTCACAACTCCCTGACATAGGGAGTGGGAAGGAGGGAGTGAGTGAGAGAGAGGAGTGCAAAAGAGAGGTAGTGTGAGGGGAGGTGAGTGTGAGTGTCATATAGTCATAGAGTTATACAGATGTACAGCATGGAAGCAGGTCCTTCGGCCCAACTCATCTGTGCCAACCAAGTTTCCTAAAGTGAACTAATCCCATTTGCCTGTGGTTGGCCTTTATCCCTTTAAACCCTTCCTATGCATGCACATGTCCAAATGTCCTTTAAATGTTGTAATTGTACCCACCTCCACCACTTCCTCAGGCAGCTTGCTCCTTAAATGCACCACCCTCTGTGAGAAACATATGTCTGTCAGGTCTCTTTTAAATCTTTCCTCTCTCACCTTAAACCTATGCCGTCTAGTTTTGGACTCCACTACTCTGGGGAAAAGACCTTAGCTATTCACCTTATCTAGTCATAAAATCATATACAGCACGGAAACAGACCCTTCAGTCTAACAAGTCCACACCAACTGTAATCCCACCTATACTAGTCCCACCTGCCTGTGTTTAGCCCATATCCCTCTTCATGTACTCAACTAAATGTCTTTTAAACATTGTAACTGTATCTGCATCCACCACTTCCGCTGGCGTTAAAGGTGGTCCAGAGAAGTTTACAAGAATTGTCCATTGGATGAAGGGCTTGTCATATGAGTGCGTCTGCGCTCGATGGAGTTTAGGAAAATGAGGGGGGATCTGTTCGAAACTTACAGAATACTGAGGCGCCTGTTCAGACGGCTGTGGAAACGATAGTGGGAGAGGCTAGGAACCAACGGCACACTCAAAGTGAAAGGACAATCCTTTTGAACTGAGTAGAGGAGGAATTTCTTCAGCTGAAAGTGGCGACTCTGTGGAACTCACTGCCATTGAAGACAGTGGAGGCCAAGTCATTGAATGTATTTACATCAGGGATAGATAGATCTTTGACTGGTAAAGAGATCAAGGGTTACAACAGGGAGAAGGCAGGACAATGGGGTTAAGAAACATATCAGCTCTGATCGATTAGCAGAGCGGACTTGATGGGGCAAACAGCCTCCTTCTGATCCTATATCTTGTGGTATAATGCTGTGTTCACAGCTGAGTGTCCTTAGAGAGAGAGCACTTGGTGTCCACCAACATTTAAAGAGAAATGTGAGCCCAGCAGGGACTGGAGTGAACTATTTTCCCACCAAGTCCATTCTAATTTTGAGAATAGGAGTGTGAAAGAGGAGATGTGTGTGAGAGAGGGAGTGTGAGAGAGTAATGTGAGAGAGGGAGTGTGAGAGAGTAGTGTGAGAGAGGGAGTGCAAGAGAGGGAATGTGAGAGAGGGAGTGTGAGAGAGTAGTGTGAGAGAGGGAGTGTGAGAGAGGAAGTGTGAGAGAGGGAGTGTGAGCCAGTAATGTGAGAGACAGAGTGCGAGAGAGGGAGTGTGAGAGAGTAGTGTGAGAGCGAGAGTTGTGAGTAGTGTGTGAGAGAGAAGAGTGTGTGAGCGGGAGAGAGACAGTGAGAGAGAGAGGAGTGAATGACAGAGAAAGAGACAGTGAGAGAAAGTAGTTGTGAGGGAGAAGGGGAGCACAAGAGAAGACTGTGAAAGAGGATTTGCGTGAGATAGAGTGTGGAAAAGAGTGTGTGAGAGCACAGGGGAGTGTATGTGAGTGAGCAAGTTTGGAAAATAGAGAGATGTCGTGTGAGAGTGAGAGAAAGAGAAAGAGAGAGAGACAATCAGAGTGTGAAAAAGCAAGGGGGTATGTGTGAGAGAGGAATAAGGGGGACAAAATGTGAGAAAGACGTGATATGAGGTAAGTGTGTAAGTCTGTGTGTGTAAGAGGGAGAGACTCAAACAGAAAGTGTGTGTGTGAGAGAAAGACAATGTATCAGACAGAGGGACAAGTGTGAGAGAGAGATGTGATGTAGAGGTTTGAGTCAGTGAAAGCAGGAGTGTGTGAGAGAGAGAGAGGGCGAGAGAGAAGCAAAATGCTGAGGAAACTGTCAATACATGAATCATGTACGAAGGGCTCCTCTTAGTGGCCCTGGAGCTGAACAAATGGAAATCTCCCAAGAGCTGTTACGTTTACTGGAAGAGGAGGAGCACAGTCTAGTGCAAATGCTGCAGTGCTGGTGGAACACATGCAAAGGATTCTGAATAACATTTCAGCAAAGGGAGAATTCAGGGGGAGAAAGACCCAGAAGGGGCTGTTCACCTGTTACAAGGAGATGTGAGACCTGCTGGAGTTCTTTGATGTTCAAGATCTTGGCAAAAAAAAGGTAGGATTATCTTTTCATTTCAGTGCTCTTAATGAACAGATCTGATTTTCCCGTTAATGCTTATCGAAAGCAGAAGCCTTGTATCAGTGTCACTGATCTACTGCTGGGATAAGCTGCAGTGTACAGTATCAGGGAAGTATCAAGGCAGCAAGTATAGAAGTGAAGCTTTTTCAGGAGTGTTGTTTATATTTAAAGGCCCCTGTTTCTGTCCAGTGTACATATCTGCCTTTGCCTGCAATAAACAGCAGGTTGAAAAGCCAGGACCAGTTTCTACCGTGTCAGCATTTGTACAGCAGCCACTACAGCACCTGTCCTGTTCTATGGAGCAACCAGTCTTCTCACTCTCTCTTTCATTCACACTCTCTCACCTACTCTCTCTGCCTTCCTCAATTTTCATCCACTCATTTTCCCAACCCTTTACTCACTCCTCCATGTCTCATTCTCGCTTGCTTGCTTTCTGCCCCTCTCATTCTCACCCCAATTCTCCTTTCTCTCTGTGTGGCCCTCACCCATTCTCTCTTGATTTCCCCAAAAGCCCCTCACCCTTTTCTCTCATGTTTCCCCCATCAACACTCTCCCCTCTTCTTGCTGTCCTTCCCTTGTGGTCCAACTCTCTGCCAGAGGTTTGCAATCTCTCTCTTCCCCTCTCTCCCATTCTGTCTCCTTCCCTTCCCTCTACCAGTGTCTTGTGCCCACTCTCTCCCAGCCCCTCTCTCTTTCTCTCTCTCTCTCACTCATTCTCTAGCAAACAGGATGGCTTGTCCACCTTGCTGAAGACACCAATATTGACGTGAAGTGCATGGTGATGACATCATCATACCCTGAGTCTCAGCCAAGAGAAATTTGATTCAAAGACCATAGGCAGCTGGCACCAAATTGAGAGCTTAGAGCTTTAAGTATCACGATGTATTAAACAATGCAATCCCAATAATATGTTAGAAGTCTGTGATTATTATCGATAAACAGAGAACAGAGACAGCGTGGCTATGAGAGAAATCGAGGGAATTTCCTGACTGTCCCCAGGAACCATTCTGTACCTCGTTATCCGTGCCATCCACTCCACACTTTCCCTGAGATTTTCCAAAGGTGTATGTATGAAAACCAATCCGCCCTGACAGAGGAGGGTGGACTCATGCTGTGCCATTGGGTGTGAATTGAACATACCAACCTGGACCTTACAGCAGAGGGGCAGGCTATTCAGCCCAACTGGTCTGTACTGTTCCACACAGCTTACATTACACTTTCCTTTTCACCAAACCAAGTAAGTCGTCTAACATGACCCTAACGCAGACCCTGCATGAGGTTCTGGTAGTGCAGTGGTCATGATGGACCCCTGGGTTCAAATCTCACTTGTTCTGGAGGTAATTCTCTGAACAGGTTGATTCCACCAGGCTGAAACTCTGGTGGTACATTTGGTGCAACTCTTCTAACTAACAAAGTTCACATCATCATAATCTGCGCAACAAAGTGAAGATTTAAATGACTTTTGGGTTATATTCTGAAGTGACCCCAGATTAAGTCTCAACTAAACACTCAATTTCTGCATGTCTTATAGAAGTGTTTTCATGGCTACACTGATAAACCCAACATTGCTTGCTCATCTCCTTTTGAACTGCGTGGCTTGTGAGGGCTATTTCAGAGGGCAATTGAGAGTGAATTGGGTCACATGTAGGCCAGACCAGGTAAGGATAGCAGATTTCCTTCCCTAAAGGACAACAGTGAAGTATTTGAGTTTTTACAACAAATGATTATAGTGGCCATGGTCACCATCACGGAAACTGTCTTTATGTTGGATTTAAATGGCACCAGTTGCCATGGTGACACTTTAAATATCTTTGGAGTCATGAATGCCTCACGGAGCTGAGGCTGAGTTGCTTGTTGCCTCCTTTCCTACCCATGATCCTCCACTGCTCCCACCATGTGACCTATTGCCAAGCCCCCACCCTATTTTAAATGGACACTGCTTCCACATTAATTTTCCCATGTAAAGTTCAGTTATATTGGAAAGTAGAGCTGCCACCTTGAGCAATGAAAGATCCCGCAAACAGCGGTCATGTGTCCATTTGGATTCTCCCTACCCTGGCATGCTCTATTCGAGTAGAATTCCAAAAGAGGATTCAGGTAGAATCCCCACAGTGTAGAAGCAGGTCATTTGACCCATCAAGTCCACACCAACTCTCCAAAGAGCATCCTGCCTACCCTATCCCAGTAACCCTGCATTATCCCATGGCTAATCCACCTATCCTGCACATCCCTGGACACCTTGGGACAGCTTGAGGTATTTTCATTTTTCAGGTTGGGGGGGCTGCAAGGGGAGGATGTTCTCCTCACTGATGTTCCTTACCCAGGTACGATTCCCTCACTATAACATTATTGTTCAGCCAGCAATGCCCACATCCACGAGCAGATAATAAACCACACCCAATTGAGACTGGTGTGTAGGTAATATGGTGAGGAACAGGGATATCTGCTCCAAGGCCTGCATCACCCACTGGTTAGCAAGTTCCATACGTAAACATGACAAACTTAAAGCCACAAAGTTAAAACTTCACCATCCATGAGGGTTATGCTCTTGGAAATCTTCCTTAATGGTAAACGTTTAAGCAGTGAATACACCTTATAATGGAAGTCAATTGCATAGGTTCCAGAAACGAATATGCACAGTATACAGTAGAAAAACAAAAAAACAGCAATTAATGTTTTATTACTATAATGTCCAGCTGGAAAAATTACACACAGTTTGCCCCATCTATTCTTATTATGGGGTTCTCTGGTAGAATTCAATAATCATAACCACAATGAACATCCATGTGTAGATGCTCCAGGCAATAATCTATCATGCAAAGCACACCCTCACCCTCTCTCTGATACATACACACCCCCTCACCCTCTCTCTGATACACACACACACACACTCTCAGATACACACACACCCTCACCCTCTCTTTGATATACACACACCCTCTCTCTGACACACAAACACACACACCTTCTCTCTAATACACACAAACCCCCTCACCCTCTCTGTGATACACATACACACACACCCTCTCTCTGATAGACAGACACACACACACACCCTCTCTCTGATACACACAACCGCCCCCCCACCCTCTCTCATACACACACATCCTCACCCTCTCTCTGATATACACACACACACAAACACACCCTCTCTTTGATACACACACACCCTCACCCTTTCTCTCATACACACACAAACACTCTCACTGTCTGCCTCTCTCTCACACACACACACACATGCACACGAACACACACACTCTACCACAGAGCCTTATTTTACATTAATTGAGGATTTTTCTTTGTTTCTCGGCTTTTTCTCCACAGTTTGGTTTTTGTTCTGATAAACAAACCTCAGATGTCCCATGGGTGAAATGGTATATAGGATGTTATAGACGGTAAACAAATCTGCACGTAGTGAAGACTCATGTGTGAGACTTTGCTATGCCGCCTCATTGGCTGCAAATCACTTTGAGAACTCCTGGTGATGTACAAGGTGCTAGGTAAATGCCAGCCTTTTATTTCCTTTCACCAGCCAAATAGAAGAAGCTGTGATGGTATTGGATAGCACGGAATTTGTAAAGAATAAGAAAGAAAAGCCACCATAGCATTGTTCTCTCATTACAGAGTGATAACTGGCAGCAGGTTTAACCAAGGGTCACTACATCTCAGCTGGTGTGAGAATTAAACCTGTACTGTGGGTTTCCCTCCACATTGCAGAGCAGCCTTCCAGCCAACTGAGCTAACCAGCCCCCACAACAGGCTACTGACCAAACAATGGACTTGATGCTCAGACTTCTGTTGTGAACTTGGCCTGACAGATTCCATTAACTTACTCCTGTTTCAACCTTTTCTATTGAGTAGGTTCAAGTAACTGCTGCCGTTGTACATTACAAATTGCTAACCTGAACCTTAACGCAGCCCAGGTAACAATAAAATGATTTCTATGGTAAAATCAGATTGAAAAAGCCCGAAAGGTAAACACACACATCTCAAGCTCATTTTCAATTCTGCAGTGAACAAAAAGCAGAATTGTGATGGCATGGAAGAAGAGTGTGAGGGAATACAAAGTGTGAGTTTCCATTCACAACAATAAAGAGAAGAACCAGTAATGGTGCTAACTGTATGAGCTTGTCATTCTCCAGGATAAGTCAATCCATTTGATTGACACTTCATCCATCGTGTACAAAATTCACTCCCTTCACTACCGATGCTCAGTAGCTGCAGTGTGTGCCATCTACCAGATTCACTGCAGAAATTCACCAAGCCCCTTTCAACAACAAACCCACACCATTTCAAAGTGAAAATATATTACCGTTCCTTCACTGTCACTGAGTCAAAATCCCTGGAGCTTCTTTCATAACAGCGCTGTGAGTGTCTCTACGTCCAAATTTGTAGCGACTTGAAAAAACTCAACTCAGTATCAACTTCTCCAGGATAATTGGGATGGGCCATCAATGCTGACCCATCAGTGACTCACATCAGTGAATGAATAAAATAACCATACCTGACTGAGAGTGGTAGATGTGTCGAATTAGAATTCCTACAGTGTAGGAACCGGCCCTTTGACCCAACAAGTCCACACCAAACAGTAACCCATTCAGATCCCTTCCCCTGACTAATGCACCTAACCTACACATCCCTGAACACTATGGGCAACTTGGCATGGTAAATTCACCTAACCTGCACATCTTTCGATCGTGGAAGAAAATTGGAGCACCCAAAAGAAACCCACACAGACACGGGGAGAATGTACAAACTCCAAGCAGACAGTGACCTGAGGCAGGGATCAAACCTGGGACCCTGGCGCTGTGAGCCATCATGCCACCCCTAATGTAGCAGTGTATTTGTGTACAAACTGACTATATCATTACAACATTGACAACACACAGAACAATGGCCAGTTATACCAGGTGCAAAAATTAACTTTTTCCTGGCTACATCAGTTCTGAGGGAGAGTCACTGGACCCAAAATGTTAATTCTGCCTTCTCTGTTGCCAGACCTGCTGAACTTTTCCAGCAATTCCTTTTTTGTACCAGTTATACTACCAGCTTCTCATTACCCAATGGCCAGGGGAGCTCCATACATAAAGCATTACAATCCAGAACAAAGCCAAAGCTACTTCCTTGATGAGATTATTTGTGAGTGAGCATCCTCACAAACTGTATTACACAGTGTGCATTATTATGAAGTTGCTGTTCTGAAGCAGTAACCAAAACATGCCTGAAGGATGCTGCAGATATGATGCTCTTACCTCTGCGTCTGAAAGGTGTGGGTTCACTTCAGATATTTGAACACTAAAACAAGGCTGAGGCTTCAAGTGCTGTATTTTCAAAGGAGTCACTGGCTTTTCTTATTCACACAGCAGATATGTGCATTGCTGGCTGGGCCAGCATATACTGTCTGTGCTTAGTTGACCTTCAGAAGGTGGTGGTGAGCTGCCTTTTTGAACCGTTGCAGTTCATCTTCCATTACAGTGCTCTTAGGAAGAGAGTTCCAGGTTTTTGACCAACATCAATAAAGAAATGGTAACATATTTCAAATTCAGCATGAAATGTGACCTGGAGGGGAATGAGCAGTTGGTGGTGATCCCATCTCTCTGTCATCCTTGACCTTTGAGTGATAGAGGTCACTGATTTGTGTGCTCCAAGAATTGGACAAGGCTCAAAGACTGTCTAGAGAGTTATCCCCAGTTTTGTAGCTAATGTTTAGCTGAAACGTCACTAGAGTAGATTATGTGCTCATTATTATGTCGATGTTTGCATGACTTCACTGTGTATAAATTGGTCACCATTATTCCTGTCAGTGTTTTAAGATGTCTTGAGGTGATGAAAGGCACATTAGAAATGCAAGTTCTGTCTCTCTATGGGCATGACTTTTCCTTTGGTTGACAAAGATTGAGGACACAAAAAATGGAATTGACAGGGTCAGCGAAGAGGTGCCACCTTGCCTGCACTGACTGAGTTGGTTGACCAATGAATATCCTTCTAGAAGGTCAGGAATTGTTGCATAAAATGTGGAAACTGCTACATGAAGGGATGTGTATTTACTCCAAGGGTGAATGTTAAAAGAAACACTCTTAGTATTGAAAGATTGATGCAGCTCTGGAGGGTTACAACAACTGTCAGTTTGAAGATCCTTGAAGGGTCAATTTAGACTGAATAGTTAGGGGCAAGGAAAAGTGGAATGGGTTGATGAAGCTGTTAGTTTTAGTTCAAATGCCAGATAATGCAGAGTGTGAGGATGAAGGTAATGTTCTCTGTTTTAGCCTTTCTGAAAGATAACATCAGGTTAGACAGTTTAAGAAGTGTAGAGATACAGTATTATTTTAAATCAATTTTAGCCTCTCCCAGTATTAGAACCAAGAGCTGATAGGTTCAGAGGCTGAATCTGATACTTAATGGGAGAAGATTATCTTGGTTCCTTTATTGGATGCAGTCCCTTTCACAATGTGCCTTTAATGGTCAGAGCATTGAGTACAACAGTTGGGACGTCATGTTGCAGCTGTATGGGACATTAGTTAGGCCATTTTTGGAATACTGCACCCACCTCTGGCCTCTCTGTTATAGGAAGGATGTTGTGAAACTTGGATGGGTTCAGAAAAGATCCACAATGATGTTGCCAGGGCTGGAGGGTTTGAATTTTTGGGAGAGACTGAATAGTTTGGGGCTATTTTCCCTGGAGCGTCAGGGGCTGAGAAGTGACCTTATAGAGGTTTACAAAATTATGAGGGGCATGGATAGGGAAAATAGGCAAAGTCTTTTCCCTGGGGTCAGGGAGTACAGAACTAGAGGGCATAGGTTTAGGGTGAGAGGGGCAACTTTTTCACACAGAGGGTGGTGTGTGTATGGAATGAGCTGCCAGAGGAAGTGATGGAGGCTGGTACAATTACATCATTTAAAAGGCATCTGGATGGGTATATGAATAGGAAGCATTTAGAGGGATATGGGCTGTCAAACGGGGCTAGATTAATTTAGGATATGTGAACAAATTGGACCAGGGGGTCTGTTTCTGCACTGTACAGCTCTATGACTATGACTCTAAGAGTGATAAATATTTAACAAAAAAAAAGACCTGCATATGCTGGAAATCAGAAACAAAAACAGAAATTTCTGGAAAAACTCAGCAGGCCTGACAGCATCTGTGGAGAGAAATCAGAGTTAACATTTCGGGTCCAGTGACCATTCTTCAGAAACAGTTCTGAGTTTCTCCAATAATTTCTGTTTGTGATAAACACTTACTTCCTCTTATATACATTTCTAGGTCAATGTCCAACACCAAGTTCAATGTTATTTCAGACTTTCAAACTTTTCCTCATGTATCCTCACTCTCCATAACAATCCATCTGTCTGGGAGTCTAACTCCATCTAGACCCTGCTTACACTTCCATTGTATTCCACCTCTCCAGCTGACCTGTATTGCTCAAGTATGCAGCCTTGAGATAGAACCACATCAAACCCAGCTTATGATATGTAAAATGACAAAGCTTAAAAGATGTCTGAGGTTTCCAGTTCCACATGTTTGGATGACCCAGTTTTATTTTGCACAGATAATATATAAGTTGCTGATGTGGAACATTCCCCGAGATGGAGGTTTCTATGGGACACAACCTTTAGCTGTAAGAGGATTTCTCTTGGACGTTGATGTAGGGTATTTCCCGAAGCAAGCAGAGGATTATAATGAACTAATGTTTGTAAAATCCTCCCCAGCAATAGCTGCACAGGGAAAATACTCTGACGTTGACAGTTATAAAGACATATGATATAAGCACATTGGCAGAGAAATCTGACAGAAATAGACAACTGAAGAATGCAAATAAAAACAGAAACTGCGGCAGAAACACAGCAGTCTAGCTTCATCTGTGAAGAAAGAAACAGAGTTAATGCTTTAAGTCCAATCAGACTTTACTTCTTCAACAATAAAAACAGAAATTACTGGAAAATCTCACCAGATCTGGCAGCATCTGTGGTGAGAAATCAGTTAGCGTTTTGGGTCCAATGATCCAATGCTATAAGAGAGAGGCAGAATAGGCTGGGGCTGTTTTCCCTGAAGCATTAGAGGCTAACGAATGACCTTATAGAGGTTTATAAAATCAGGAGGGATGTGGATGGGGTGAATAGCCAAGTTCCTTTCCCCACGATATGAAAGTCCAAAACTAGAGGGCATAGGTTGAAGGTGAGAGGGGAAAGATTTAAACAGAACCTAAGGGGCAACTTTTTCATGCAGAGTATGTATGTATGTATGTATGGAATGCATGTATGGAATGAGCTGCCAGAGGAAGCGGTGAAGGCTGGTACAATCACGACATTTAAAAGGATGGGTATACAAATAGGAAGGGTTTGGAGGGATATGAGCCAAGTGCTGACAAATGGGAGTGGATTAATTTAGGACATCTTGATGAGTTGGACCGAAGGGTCTGTTTCTGTGCTGTACAGCTCTATGGCTCGATGACTCTAAGAGTGATAAATATTTAACGAAAAACCAAAAGACTTGCGGAAGTCGTAAATCAGAAACAAAAACAGAAATTGCTGGAAAAAAACTCAGCAGGCCTGGCAACATCTGTGGAGAGGAGTCACAGTTCACATTTCAGGTTCAGTGACCATTCTTTCGAACCAATTCTGAGTTCCGTTTTTGTTTCTGATTTATAGCTTCCACAGTTCTCTCAGTTTTGATTTTCCTTCTTCTTCAGTTCCGC
Source organism: Chiloscyllium punctatum (assembly GCF_047496795.1). Classification (NCBI taxonomy): domain Eukaryota; kingdom Metazoa; phylum Chordata; class Chondrichthyes; order Orectolobiformes; family Hemiscylliidae; genus Chiloscyllium; species Chiloscyllium punctatum. The sequence continues at coordinate 56,935,257 of NC_092783.1, forward strand.
AGAGTCTTATTGTACTCAAAATGTTAACTGTTTGACTCTCCACTGATGTTGGATTTCTCCTGCACTTTCATTTTTATTTCAGAATTCAACCATCTGCAATATTTTGCTTTTATTATTAAGGAACACAAACAGTAAACTCAGACTGACCAGCGAGTGGAGAAGCTCAGAGGTAAATTTTCAATGTCCTGTAGGTCCAAAGCAGACACATGAATTATGAGAGAGCTTGAGTGAGACACACATGGTGGGTAACACCATCGGCTCTGAGTTATTACAGGATCATGTTCTCCTTAAGACACCTGGGCACAAACACTGCTGTGCATCACTGAGGGAGTGCTACACTGTCACGTGTCATCTTTCAGCTGAAATGTTAAGTTGTCAGACCTCTCAGTTACATGTAAAATGTCCTGTATTAAATGGAGGGGAGTTCGCTCTGTAGGCCTGGTCAATATTTGTCCCTCAATCAACATCCGAACAAAAACATCTTATTTGACCATTACCTTGTCATGGTTTTTGGGATTCTGCAATGGTCAAATTGGCTACTATTTTACAACAGTGCAAAAATATTTAATGGACAGTAAAATATTTTGGGACATCAAGAAAGTTCTTTACCTTTTTTAATTTTTAAGCAGCAAAATAATAATGGGCAAGAGTAACATTAAATGAACAGTATCAATCTTTTATCTAGAATCTCTCTTTTCCTTTATTCTGTCAATCTAATTCTTTCCCGTCCATCTAGCACTGTCACAGTAACTGATTCAAAAATGCTCAGAGACTGGTACATTCACTGCCTCTGGCCATTTTTATGAAAGATTGCCAACATTTCCACGTGACAAATACACGGAACTGTATCGAGCCGCGTTAGGTTGCCAGCTCATATCCACCGGAATCATTTATACCATACATTCCCAATGAGCTGAGACCAAGACTTTTTCCACAGAGGGTGGTGCGTGTGTGGAATGAGCTGCCAGAAGAAGTGGTGGAGGCTGGTACAATTACAGCATTTAAAAGGTATCTGGATGGGTATATGAATAGGAAGGGTTTAGAATCATTGAGTCATAGAGATATACAGCGTGGAAACAGACCTTTCGGTCCAACCCGTCCATGCCGACCAGATATCCCAACCCAATCTAGTCCCACCTGCCAGCACCCGGCCCATATCCCTCCAAACCCTTCCTATTCATATACCCATCCAAATGCCTTTTAAATGTTGCAATTGTACCAGCCTCCACCACTTCTTCTTGCAGCTCGTACAACCCTCTGCGTGAAAATGTTGCCCCTTATGTCTCTTTTATATCTTTCCCTTTCACCCAAAACCTATGCCTTCTAATTCTGGACTCCCCCACTCCAGGGAAAAGACTTTGTCTATTGACCCTATCCATGCCTCTCATAATTTTGTAAACTTCTATAAGGTCACCTTCAGCCTCCGACGTGCCAGTGAAAACAGCCCCAGCCTGTTCAGCCTCTCCCTGTAGCTCAAATCCTCCAACCCTGGCAACATCCTTGTAAATCTTTTCTGAACCCTTTCAAGTTTCTCAACATCTTTCTGATAGGAAGGAGACCAGAATTGCACGCAATATTCCAACAGTGGTCATTTAGAGGGATATGGGTCAAATGCTGGCAAATGAGACTAGATTAATTTACGAAATCTGGTCGGCATGGACGAGTTGGACAAAAAGGTCTATTTCCATACTGTACATCTTCATGATTCTATGACTCTAAGATGAGATTAAACTCACTGATGACTTCTGCTAAAATGTTGGCTGGAGAAAATCTCTAATATCAAGGCATGCACAGGTGGCAGTGCTGTGGAAAAATGTGATTGCGTTGTCTTGCTCAACGCGCTCAGGTTGAGGAAGATCTGTGTGGCGTATAATAGAAAACAGAGAGGGACCACATGTTGTAACAGGACAGAGGAAACAAGAACAAATGGATATGTAACTGAACACATCGAATAGTTGTATTGATCAATGGGTAGTGTTCGTGGGGAACAATGAACAGTCGGATCTGGGGAAGAGGTCACAAATCTTACAGAGAATACACAAGGCAATAGCATGCAGGGAGCAAGCAAAGAGGCATATGAGAATGAATGTATCTGGTTTAAGGATGGCATTGTCCAGTAGTATTGAAATAACTATTGTTATGAAGGTTAGCTGTGCTCAATATAGTAATATACTAAGTAAATGAGAAATATATCATAAGGCAAAAAGACATCCTGAAGGAGGCAGTATTGCTGTGGGAAAATGTGAATGTGTTGTCTTAAGCAATGCATGTGGACAGGAAGGGAGTAATGGAGAATGAAAGGGGCTGATAGGAATAATTCAGGCAGAAGAAGACTCACTTGTCCAGCTAACCTTCCTTACGTGGCTGTAATGCTCTGTAGAGGATGATATAAATTCCTCACATCCTCCATGCTCCTCAGAGAGGTGAGAATGCTGGCAAAACCTCAATGCAATTGGAATCATCATAGAATCATAGAATCCCTAGAGTATGGAAGCAGACCATTTGTCCCATCAAGTCCACACCTATCCTCCAAAAAGCATCCCATCCAGACCCACCTCTCTAAGCTATCGCTATAGCCCTACAGTTCCTATGGCTAATCCACCTAGCCTGCACATCCCTGGACGCTATGTGCAATTCGGCCTGGCCAATCCATCCACCCTGTACACCTTTGGACTGTAGGAGGAAACCGGAGCACCAGAGGGAACCCATGCAGACACAGGGAGAATGTGCAAATTCCACACAGACGGTCGCCCGATGGTGGAATCGAATCTCGATCTCTGATGCTGTGAATTATGAATCGTGAAAAAAAATCTGAATATCAACATTTAGCGAGTAGGAGACGGCATAGATGTTTTTGGACATCTACAGAAACACAACTTACATTTATATAACATCTTTAATAAAATAAAGCCTCTCAAGGCATTTCACAGGAATGATATCAAACAAATTTTGACACTAAATCACAAATGGAGATGTTAGAACCGGTGACTAAAAGCTTAATCAAAGAGATTGGATTTCATTATCATCTTAAAGGGGATGAGGCAGGAAAGCAGACAGGAAATGCCAGAGACAAAGGGCCTTGGCAGCTGAAAACACAGACGTTGATAGAGCAGTAATCAAAACTGAGGATGTCCAAGAAACTAGAATCAGAGGAATGCAGAGATCTCAGAATGGTTGTGAGACTGGAACAGTGATCGGAGAATCAGTATAATGAAAAAGTTTTTTTTTCAAAATGAGGATTTTAAGATCTAACTCTATTTAAAAAAAGGATATCTGGGCCAATGTGAATGTTAGTAGAAGCGTTCTCAGAGTGTTGAAGATAATACAGTAAGATCTGTTGGAGTGAAGAACTGTTGTAGGGAAGAGTCCAGATTAGACTGGTGCGGGAAAAGGTCAGGCAGCATCTGAGGAGCACGAGATTCGACATTTCCTGATGAAGGGTTCCTGCCCGAAATGTGGATTCTCTTGGTCCTTGGATGCTGCCTGACCTCCTGTGCTTTTCCAGCACCACTCTAATCTGGACTCTAATCTCCAGCATCGGCAATCTTCGCTTTTGCCCGGTTGTAGGGAAGATCCTGTAGTCTCAGATAAAAGGAGTGCTGAGTTAAGGATGGATATGGGGAAAGTCCCAAACAGGGAAATCCATATTGCATGGTACAGTAGCAGTCATAGAGAGGATCCGACTAAATTGTGGTAGGACGAGGAAATTATTAGATGATACTAGAAGAGGAAGCATTGAGCGTTGAGGCAGGACTGAAGACAGGACAACCTTTTTGGATGATATTAAAACAGACCATAGAGATATCAAGAGTTTAGGGCAAGACTGCATCTAACAGAATGAGTCTGGATGCTCTTATCAAGGAGATCGGTGACATTTGAGATAGAATTTGGATATACAGCTAACAACTCGGGTCCAATTAGATTCTAATATCTTGTGGGTTTGTAAAAAAGTACCAGCTCAAGGTGTTTTCAGACAGGATGTCGTCCTGTTCATCATAGGATCCAAAAGCTGGTGATCAGAATATTTTTAATTTGCAAATCCAGATGCAAGGTTGTTATAACCTCCAGCACTCTCTTAGATTGAAAGAATTCAATGTGTGCCTTAAATTGCAATGAGATTTATTCAGAAGCCTGATACATGCCAACTGAAGAAAAAGGTGATACAAAACCAGGACAAAATTAGATTTATGCATTTTGCTGTTTGCAGACTCGAAAGTGTGGTGCTGGAAAAGCACAGCAGGTCAGGCAGCTTCAGAGGAGCAGGAGAACCAACATCTCAGGCATAAGCCCTTCCTCAGGAATGGGAGGGGGTGGGGCTGGGGGGACGGTAGCTGGGAATGTGATAAGCAGATGGAAGTGGGGGAGAAGATGGTGGGTCAGAGGGTGGGTGGAGCGGATAGATGTGGAGGGCAATGGACAGGTCAAGAGGGCAGTGCCAAGTTGGAGGCTTGTGACTAGGATATGAAAGAAATCAGTGTCTTTAGAAAAGAGACTGCCTCAGCTAAGCATCCTAATGATGTAAAAAAATGTCGTTTGTATACTCTTCATGCAAAACATCTGAATGTGCCTGGACTTAAAGGGTTAACCTCCCTAAAATGAAAAGCTTTAGATATTTCTCTTTTGAGCAAGAATGGTAACTGCAGGGAAAAGGCTGATTCAGAGATTGTTGTGGAGAATGGACAACGTGGTGTTGGGATAGAGGCGGTGAATGCAGCAGTGTTGTGTGACAAGATGATGTGCTCAGTCAGTGACTGAGGTGGGGGGGTGCATGCACCCCCTCCTCCCCTCCTTCCACCCCTCTCCACCCCCCCACCCCGCCCTCACCCCAGTTGTGTTCCTGCAATGTTGCTGCAATTTCCGATGTAATTTCCAGCGTAATTTCTCATATGCTCAGATGCTTTCTGGCCTTGAAGCAAGAGGACATGAGAAGGTTAGAATATTAAGCCCAGCCAGCTACATCCATAACCCATGAATGAATAAAACAAAACCTTGCCCTTTTAAATCGAAACCTAATTAAAACACACAAAAGGAAAAAATGGCGCTGCTGTTGTGACAGTCAGAGCTGAACCCAGTAGCCAATATTAACATGTCTGTCCAAAACTTGAGTGCTGCTGAGAAAAGACATAACCCTTTCCTCATGCAGTCCTCAGGACAAATGGAAGAAAAACACATTTCAAAGGGAGTGACAATTTACGCTGTGTGAGAAAAGTGTCTGGATTATTTGGCAAGTTGAATACGATCGGTGAAAATCTTGCCATTGAGGATGTACCAGGGAACCATAATCTCTCATGTTTTTACTTATTTCAACAAACTTGCAATGCCTGGCAATGTTCCTTTCCCATACAGAAGCTGAGTTCCCACATCCAAATACATGTAAGTTCTACCAAGTGTGCATGAGCCACATTGCAAGCCCAGAAGATAATCATAAATCGATGGTTAGCATAATTCTCTGCATACTTGAGATTATTCAGCAAATGCTGTCCAGTCACAGAATTATATTTCATATTAGACACCGTGTTCAAAGTTTTGCAAGCATAAATTGGTTGAACCATTTAATAGTCTGTGTATTGTGAACAGCTAAATGTGTGCACAGTCTGATATGGTCTGTCTTTATAAATTGTTGCTTCCTTTGAAATTTGGCGTTCTTGATGGTACCTTTGACAGTATATCTCCTTTTTAGTAATTGACAAGAGACTTTTTGAGCTGACTGGCAGCATTTCTGTAATCTCTCAAGTAGAGAAATTGAAATTTCAGCTGAACATTCTATCAACGACAGTAAAATAAGGCTTTGGATAAATCAGGATTTATCTAAACATTTATTCAGCATTTCTAGCAAGGTGTGTATTTAGCATTCATCCCAGGTCGCCCTTGAGAGATGATATTGGCCTTTCTTGAACCATGACAGGTTGTGTGTTGAACGTGCCCCTGTAATGCTGTTATGGAGGGCATTCACAGATATTGACCCAGCAATGATGAAGGGGTGGCTGATATGTTTCTAAGTTGGAATTGAGTGTGACTTGAAGCTAACTTTGGAGGGGCTGGTGTCTCTGAGCACCTGTTGTCTTGTCCTTTTCAGATGAATCCTTCAGGAAGAGCAGCTAACTGCTCTTTGAGGGAGACTGTGGCCCAATGGTCTTATCACTGCACTATTAATCCAGAGACCCATGCAATAGTCTGGGGACCTGTGTTCAAATCCCACCATGGGAGATGGTGGAATTAGAATTCAATAAATATCTGGAATTAAGAGGCTGACCAGAAACCCATTGTTGATTTTCAGAAAACCTAATGTTTGGTAGCAGGAGTGAGTCTTGTGTTTGGGAAGGGAAAGGGAGCTGCTAGCGAGGTGGTGGTATAGTGGGGACATAGCTGCCTTCCAAGCAGTTGACAAGGGTTCAATTCCCGGCCATTACATTATGTGTGGCAAGGTGGCACAGTGGTTAGCACTGCTGCCTCACAGCGCCAGAGACCCAGGTTCAATTCCCACCTCAGGTAACTGTCTGTGTGGAGTTTGCACATTCTCCCCCCCCCCCCCCCCCCCCCCCCCCGTCTGTGTGGATTTCCTCCGGGTGCTCCGGTTTCCTCCCACAGTCCAAAAATGTGCAGGTTAGGTGAATTGGCCATGCTAAATTGCCCATAGTGTTAGGTGAAGGGGTAAATGTAGGGGAATGGGTCTGGGTGGGTGCGCTTCAATGGGTTGGTGTGGACTTGTTGGACCAAAGGGCCTGTTTCCACACTGTAAGAAATCTATTCTAGCTTATGAAGCAAAGAAACCTTCAGTGAGTAATTGTTCTCCTTCATTACCTAGAAACATAGAAAATGGGAGCAAGGCTAGGCCATTTGGACTTCCAAACTTGCTTCGCCATTCATTATAATCATGGCCGATCTTCCAACTCAAAAACCTAGTCCTGCTTTTGCCCCATATCCTATGTTCCCTTTCAACCCAAGTGTTTATCAAAATCTGTCTATATCACCCAGCGAGATGATGAAACGTCTGCAGAAAAACACATCAGCTCAGCAAACAAATCTATGACGTCACCCACAATCCGAGCTCCAAATCTTTTCAAAAACTCTTATCATACAATGTTTTGGCTTTGACTGCTTTTTGTGGTAGAGAATTTCCACAGGCTCACTACTCTCTGGGTGAAGAAATTTCTCCTCATTGTCAATCTTAAATGGCTTACCCTGTATCCTTAGACTGCGACACCTGGTTCTGAATTCCCTCACCAGTGAGAACATCCTTTTTGTACTTGCCCTGTCCTGTTAGAATTTTACAGGTTTCTATGAGATATTCCCCTTCTGAACTCCAGTGAATACAATTCCAACTAATTCAACCTCTCCTTATGCATTAGTCCTGCCAGCCCAGGATTCAGTCTGGTAAACCTTTGCTGTGCCCCTCAATAGCAAGATCGTCCTTCCTCAAACCTCCACTCAATATTCCATGTGTGGTCTCTCCAAGACCCTGTACAACTGCAACAAAACACCTTTGTTCCTGTACTCGAAGAATCACTATGAAGGTCAGCATACCATTTGTTTTCTTTACTGTCTGCTACACCTACCTGATTACCTTCAGCAAATGGTGTATGGAGGACATTGAGGTCTCTTTGCACATTCCCCCCTGAGAATTTATAGCCATGTAGATAACAATCTACCTTCCTGTTTTTGCTACCAAAGCGAATAACCTCACATTTGTCCATAGTATGTGGCATCTGCCGTGCATTTGTCTGAATGAATGATCAAGTTGCCTTGATTGAGAATAGAAAACATAGCAAAGTTCAAAGTGTAGAACATCTTGGACTACAGACATTAGGGCCACACCAACTGATGTATTCAGCCACAGTGTGCTCTGAATTCATAATCAGCAAACAAGACCAAACTACAAAGACTTGACAGACAGGGGAAAGGAAGAATTGAAATGATACTTCAAATGTGGTTGGACTAAATTGGAAAATTCATTCTTTCAGCGTTTTGAATGAAAACAGCCTGAGATCGTGTCAAATTCATGTAAAGAATAATAATAAATAATGGCACACATTTTTTGACACATGTTTCTTCTCAATAATTTCAAAGCTATTTGGAATGAATCCTTACTGACTCAAAAATTGGAGCCCAAAGCCAGAAGTTATTCTTTAAGTTAAGAAACAATTATATACAAATGGTTAGTGAATATGTTCTGTCCAGAAGTAGTAACTAACTTAGTGATGGTATTAAAGTGATGTACTGAAGCTACATGATCGTACTCTACATGACTCCACAGCACACCATGCACTACCCATTTGCTGAGATGAGATTTCTATCAATTCTCTGTACCAGTTAGTTCATCCTTTGTCCTTCTGTCTCATTTTTCTCACTATATCTGGTCATGATGTCTGTTTTCTGCTTCCCCCAGTCTTAGGTGTTTCACATTCTGGAGGCTCCTTTCCTCAAGACTTTCTCAGCTCATGTCCATCCACCTCCCTCTCGGTGTTCTCCTTTTCCTCATCCCTGGTGCTACCCAAATCAATGTCCTCCTCATAACACCATCTTTCAGCATCTAACAGATGACCAATCCCAGTGTCCTCTCCTTAGCCACTTCAATGGCTCTGATTTGCTCTCACATGCTGTCTTTTTGGTCTCTTCTCAAGGCATGGGAGATCTACCTCAATATCCTCATCTTCAGCATGTCTAACTTTCTTTCATCCACTTCCTTCAAGGGCAGCCTTAACATCAAAGGACTAATGTCCATATTGAAATGGTCAATGGAGGAAAGTCATGCAAACATATCAAATTGTTAGGACATAAATTTGAAAGGATATATAGCCATCCATCACTAAATCTAACAAGACCACAGTGGTCACAATCAGGCCTGTTGTCTAAAACTGCTTACGATCTCAGAATCATCATTTCAAATGTAAAAGACAATGAAAGGTTTCTTTTCTGTGCTGCAGTTCACTTTCTTAAACTCCTATTCCCCATGCATTCCACTCTCAACCCCAAGACCAAATGTAATGACTCATGGGCATCTATTTTGCTAAGACTGAGACATTCCATCCAGTTGTCTCAGCTGCATCCCTTCCACACCTCCCCTAGATCACTGTGCTGCGCCTTGGTTAACACCTTCCCAACCCTAAACATACACCTTTCTCTAGATTCCTTCTGTCTCCTCTTATGTCCTGTCTGAGCTCATCTAGTCCATGACTTTAACCTCCACCACCCTCAACCTTACTTCTACCAAACTGCTGGATAACCAACTTCCTTTCCTGGACTCTGTCAACCAACATTGTTAATGGTTCTTTTTTAGTCCCTTTTCTTCAAATGTGCTGTTGTCACCTCTTTCCTCAAAAATACCAATCCTTCACCCACTGTTCTTATAAACTTTTGCCCATCTTCCATCCTTTCTTTTCCTTCCTCTCTTCATCAATGTTCTTGAATAAGATCAGTTTCTTTGAGGAGTAGATAGAAGGCAACCAGTAGGTATAGTGTATTTGCAATTGTAGAAGCCTTTTGCTAAAGTCTTGCACAGAAGGATGGTAAACAAACTGAGAGCACACAGGATGGGGGTAATATATTGGCACAGATTGAGGATTGGGAAGAAAACAAGGAATACATGGACCATTGTCTCATTGGCGGACTGTGACCATTGGGTATTCCGCAAAGATCAGTACTTGGGTCCCAGATGTTCACTATCCACATCAATGGTTTGGATATGGGGACCAAGTGTGATATTTCCAAGATTGCAGATGGACAAAACGAGATGGGAGAATGTGTTGTGGTGATCTGCAGAGACTTCAGGGGATCTAGACAGGCATAGCGAGTGGGCAAGACCATGGCGGAGGGAATACTATGTAGATTAGTGTGAGGTTATCCATTTAGGTTGGAGGAATGGAGCTGCACACAATCTCTTAAATGATGAGAGATTGGGAAATATTGGTGTCATGTACATAAGTCACTGAAAGCTAATAGACTGGTGCAGGAAGCAGTTAGGATGGTAAAGAAAAGTTAGCCCTTATTGTAAGAAGTTTGAGTAAAGGTATAAGTTGTCTTATAAAATCATACCATATAATGATGTCACCTAGCGAGATGACGAAATGTCTACAGAAAAACACATTAGCTCAGCAAACAAGTCTACGACTTTACCCACAACCCAAGCTACAAATCTTTTCAAAAACTCTAATCATTTAATGTTTTGGCTTTCTGTGGTAGTGAATTCCACAGGCTCACCACTCTCTGAGTGAAGACATTTCGGGGTGTGGCCACATATACATCCCGTTCCTAAAATCCCTTCTTTCCAGCTCAGTGACATCACCTGACTCTACCCCTGAAACTCTCACCTAAGGCATTGTTCCTTGCGATATGACCATTCCAAATGATTTGTGGCTAGTTCCCCATTGCCCACCTGACCCAGCTTGAGGGTATTGTAAATCTGTTAGCCGGTCAATTTGAATATACACCCTGCCATATTTTGTCATGTGAATTGAGTTTATTGACAACTCAATTATGCAGATGGGACATGAATCCAAGCTCAGAGCTAGTGACAGTTCTATTGTACACAACAGGCCCCAGTACTCTTGGAATATGCCTTTTTAAAATTCATTCATGGGATGGGGACATCACTGGCTGGGCATTTATTGCCCAGAGGGCAGTTAAGAGTCAACCACATTGCTATGGGTCTGGAGTCACATGCAGGCCAGAGCAGCGAAGGACAGAATTTTCTTCCCTGAAGGAAATGTGTGAAACAGCTGGGCTTTTCCTCACAAGAAACAATGGCTGATTGTCCTCATTCGACTCGGAATTCCAATTCCTATAATTTTTCATTGAATTCAGATTTCCCGCAAAGCGACTCAAACCTGGGCCCCCAGGTCATCACCTGGATCTTCAAGTTAATCGTCTAGTGAAAATGCCAATAGGCCATTTCCTCCTTATCACTGCTGATATATGTGCTCAGAGAATAGCCAGGACCTGCACCTGTTTAACTGTGATTAAAGACAATAACAAACTTAGCAATATGTTTATTCAGACATTAATACAGCCTGCATCATGATTGGAACCAGATCTCATTTACCCATCACCCCTCTGACCCACTGAGCAGTACTGCCCCTTGATTAAGCAGAGTGTCCATTTTAAGATACTCATTCTTGTTTCCAATTATCTCCCTGACTTCACTCCTTCCTGTCACTGTAAACTTCTCCAGACCCACAAATCTTTGAAATGTCAAAGCTTCTCTAAACCTCCACTCCTGAGGCATCTACATTTTTTCCTCCAATTGAGATTTGAAAATTTCCCCAAAGCTGTTCTCTGGTTTATTCTTAAGTCCATTTGCTCAGCGTTTGGTATCTGTGCCTGATCCTTAAGTGTTGGAAATAGAACTGTAGATCTCTCTTGCTTTCTTCCTTTGATGTTTCTTAAGCCTGATCTCTCACTAAGGTTTTGTCTTAATATCGCCTTGCATGGCTTGTCAGCAATTTGTTTTCTGGCTAGTGCACCTTGTTGTGTTTTTGTTTAGATGGAGTTAAATAATTAAATAATTAAGCAGAAGGCTTTGCAAGTTGCCTGTTTTACAGAGAACATAGAACATTACAGCGCAGTACAGGCCCTTCGGCCCTCAATGTTGTGCCGCCCTGTCGTACTAATCTGAAGCCCATCCCACCTACACTATTCCATGTACGTCCATATGCCTGTCCACTGACGACTTAATTGCACTTAAACTTGTCGAGTATACTACTGTTGCAGGAAAAGCAGTCCATACCCTTACTACTCTCTGAGTAAAGAAACTACCTCTGGCATCTGTCTTATACCTATCTCCCCTCACTTTAAAGTTGTGTGCCCTCGTGTTTGCCGTTCCCATACCTGGAAAAATGCTCTCCCTGTCCACCCTATCTAACCCTCTGATTATCTTGTATGTCTCTATCAACCTTCTTCTCTCTAAAGAGAACAGCCTCAAGACCCTCAGCCTTTCCTCGTAAGACATTCCTTCCATACCAGGCAACATCCTAGTAAATCTCCTCTGCACCCTTTCCAAAGCTTCCACATCCTGCTTATAATGCGGTGACCAGAACTGTACACAATACTCCAAGTGTGACCGTCCCAGAGCTTTGTACTGCTGCAGCATAACCTCCTGGTTCTGGAACTCAATCCCTCTATTAATAAAGGCCAAAACACTGTATGCCTTCTTAACAACCCTGTCAATCTGGGTGGCAACTTTCAGGGATCTGCGTACATGGACAACAAGATCTCTCTGCTCATCTGTACTCCCAAAACTCTTACCATTAGCCCAGTATTTTGCATTCTGATTACTCCGTCCAAAGTGCATCACCTCACAGTTGTCCACATTAAACTCCATTTGCCACTTCTCAACCCAGCTCTGCATCCTATCTATGTCTCTCTGCAACCTACTACATCCTTCGTCACTATCCACAACTCCACCGACCTTAGTGTCGTCCGCAAATTTACTAACCCACCCTTCTCAGCCCTCATCCAGGTCATTTATAAAAATGACGAACAGCAGTGGACCCAACACCGACCCTTGCGGTACACCGCTAGTAACTGTACACCAAGATGAACATGTTCCATCAACTACAACCCTCTGTTTTCTTTCAGCAAGCCAATTACTGATCCAAACTGCTATGTCTCCCACAATCCCATTCCTCCGCATTTTGTATAATAGCCTACTGTGGGGAACCTTATCGAACGCCTTGCTGAAATCCATATACACCACATCAACCGGTTTACTCTCATCTACCTGTTTGGTCACTGTGTCAAAAAAGTCAATAAGATTCGTTAGGCACAACCTACCTTTCACAAAACCGTGCTGACTGTCCCTGATCAGATTATTCTTTTCCTATCTCTTATAACCTTTTCCAACACTTTACCAACAACTGAAGTGAGACTCACTGGTCTGTAATTAACAGGGTTGTCTTGAACAAGGGAACCACATTTGCTATCCTCCAGTCCTCAGGCACTATTCCTGTAGACAATGATGATTTGAAGATCAATGCCAAAGGCTCGGCAATCTCTTCCCTTGCTTCCCAGAGGATCCTAGGATAGATCCCATCCGGCCCAGGGGACTTGTCTATTTTCACACTCTGCAGTATTTCTAATACCTCTTTCTTGTGAACCTCAATCTCTTCCAGTCTAGATGCAAGTATCTCTGTATCTTCCTCGCCAACATTTTCACATTCTATAGTGAACATTATCGAAAAATATTTATTTAGTGCTTCCCCTATTTCCTCTGACTCCACACACAACTTCCCACTATTATCCTTGATCGGCCCTAATTTAACTCTCGTCATTCTTTTATTCCTGACACACCTATGGAAAGCCTTAGGGTTAACCCTGATCCTATCCGCCAACAACTTTTCATGTCTCCTCCTGGCTCTTCTGAGCTCTCTTTTTAGGTCTTTCCTGACTTCCTTGTAACCCTCAAGCACCCTAACTGAGTCTTCACATTTTGTCCTAACATAAGCCACCTTCTTCTTCTTGACCAGGGATTCCACTTCCTTAGTAAACCACAGCTCACGCGTTTTATATCTTCTTCCCTGCCTGACAGATACATACTTATCTAGGATACACAGGAGCTTTTCCTTGAATAAGCTCCACATTTTTAATGTGCTCATCCCCTGCAGTTTCCTTCCCTATTCTACGCTTCCTAAATCTTTCCTAATTGCACCGTAATTTCCCTTCCCCCAGCTGTAACGCTTGCTCAGTGGAGTACACCTATCCCTTTCCAGCACTGAAGTAAACCTGACAGAATTGTGATCGCTGTCTCCAAAGTGCTCATCTACTTCCAAATCTAACACCTGGCCAGGCTCGTTACAAAGTACTAAATCTAAAGTGGCTTTGCCCCTTGTAGGCCTGTCTACGTACTGTGTCCTCCTGCAGAAGCCCTCCTGCACACACTGGACAAAAACTGACCCATCTATAGTACTCGTACTATAGTGATCCAGTCAATATTTGGATAGTTGAAGTCCCCCATAACAATTACCCTGCCTCTCTCACTCCTATCTAGGATTTGTCTAGGACTCAAACAGAACCAAGGTCATTCTGCAATAAGACCATAACATATAGGAGCAGAAGGAGGCCATTCAGCCCACTGTACCATCCGATGAGGTCATGGTTGGTGTGAAAATCCTCAATACCACTTTCCTGCCTTTTCCCCATTATCCTTGATTCTGTTACTGATTAAAAATCTGTTTACGTCAGCCTTGAATATATCCAACCTTGACAGACCTATGTTGTAAGGAACTCCACAGATTTACTGTCCCCTGAGAGAAGAAATTCCTTAAATTTGAGACCCCTTATTCTGAGATTGATGCCCTGTGGTCCTGGACTCGCCCACCGGGGGAAACAGCCTTTCTGCATCTACCCCATCGAGTTCGATCAGCATCTTAGATGTTTACACAGTCTCTGGTTCTTCTAAATACCAGTGAGTGTAGACCCAAACTACCCAGGGATCTCAACCTAATTTCAGTTGCAAGAACAACTCATACTAAGTTAAAAATCACACAACACCAGGTTATAGTCCAACAGGTTTATTTGGAAGCACTAGCTTTCAGAGCGTCGCTCCTTCATCAGGTGGTGGTTCTCCACAACCACCTGATGAAGGAGCGTCGCTCCAAAAGCTAGTGCTTCCAAATAAACCTGTGGGATTATAACCTGGTGTTGTGTGATTTTTAACTTTGTTCACACCCGCATTTCCAAATCATAATTCATACTAAATCAGTTCATTTTAGCCAGATGCTAAGTGTTAAATAAATATTTTGTTTCTTACTCAGGGATCCCTCTTCATCATATCTCCCTTCTGACACACAATCCCTTTACCTTCTAGTTGTGTGCTTTATGAACACAGCACCAGGTTAACAGAATATTGGTTGTCCAATAGCCTCCCAAAAGATATAATCATTTTATAAGCGAACGCTTTCAAATGAGGATTGGATTCTGAGAATATATCAATCACCAATGCCGACAGATGGGATATGAGTCTTCTGTCTCTGATTGCTGTTAAGAGAAATGATTGAAATTTAAATGTTATTATCTCATTTTAATTTAGAGCTGCCTTTTATAAATCAAGTCACATAAGCAGATTTATAAATCGACTACAATTTTGATTAGGAGAAAGTGAGGACTGCAGATGCTGGAGATCAGAGCTGAAAAATGTGTTGCTGGAAAAGTGCAGCAGGTCAGGCAGCATCCAAGGAGCAGGAGAATCGACGTTTCGGGCATAAGCCCTTCTTCAGGAATGAGGAGGGTGTGCCAAGCAGGCTAAGATAAAAGGTAGGGAGGAGGGACTTGGGGGAGGGGCGTTGGGAATGCAATAGGTGGAAGGAGGTAAAGGTGAAGGTGATAGGCTGGCTGAAGAGCTTCAGGGCAGAGGAGATGATCTGGGGGGTTGCAGTGAGAGAGGGACTCACTGAAATCCTTGTAGAGGGAGGAAGAGAGCTTCTTCAAGGAAGGCATCATTGCAAGAGGATTCGCAGTAGGTTAAAATCAACAAGGAGAAAGAGAGGACTGCAGATGCTGGAGATCAGAACTGAAAAATGTGTTGCTGGAAAAGCACAGCAGGTCAGGCAGCATCCAAGCAGCAGGAGAATCGACGTTTCGGGCATAAGCCCTAGAACCTTCTACTGAAACAATGAGACAAGTTTCATCAGTGACATGCTGGACAGTGGAATCACAGGACTGTTAACAGACACTCATTTTGTGATGCAAGGGCTCAATTCAACATGAAAACCCTTCACTTCCCTCACTTCTAGATTCCCCCGGTCCTTACCTTCCAACTTACCAATCTCTGGATACAACACATCATCCTCAGTTATTTCCGCCACCTTCAGTCAGACCCCACCACAAGAGATATATTTCCGTCCCAATTCCTTTCAGCATTCTATAGAGACCATTCCCTCTGTGACTCCCTCATTAGATCCACACACCCCCACCAACCCACTGTCCACTCCCAGCATCTTGCCCGCCACCATAAGAAGTGTAAAATCTGTGCCCACACCTCTCCCCTCACCTCCATCCAAGGCCCCAAAGGATCCTTCCACATCCAGCTGAGATTTTCCTGTACATCCAAACACCTCACCTTCTGTGTCCGTTGCTCTCAATGTGGTTGCCTCTACATTGGGGAGACAGGTCACCAACTTGTGAACGTTCAGAGAACATCTCTGGGACATGCAAACCAAAGAACCCCGCTGTCCTGTGGCCAACACTTCAATTCCCCCTCCTACTCCGTCAAGGACATCAAGTCCTGGCCATCCTCCACCACCAAATCCTAGCCACCTGACGAATGGAGGAAGAACACCTCATCTTCTGCCTTGAGACCCTCTAACCTCACGGAAGTAATGTTGATTTCACCAGTTACCTCATCTCCTCTGCCCCCACCTTATCCCAGATCCAACCCTCCAACTTGGCACTGCCCTCTTGAACTGTCTTACCTGTCCATCTCCCTTCCCACTCTTTCTGCTCCACCCTCTGCTCTGACCTATCACCATAACCTCCACCTTCATCTACCTATTGCATTCCTAGCTACCTTCCTCCCAGTCCCACCTCACTCCCATTTATCTCTCAGCCCCCTTGGGCACCCCCCCACATTCCTGATGAAAAGCTTATGTTCAAAACATCAATTCTCCTGCTCCTGGGATGCTGTCTGATCAGCTGTGCTTTTCCAGCACCATATGTTTTGACTAGGAAAACCCTCCTTCTCAACTTTGCCCCCTGTCCTGAGGTGTGGTGACCCTCAGGTTAAACTCACCATCCATTGTCTCTCTCTCTCTCTCTCGTTCTCTGTCCAATGAGGGAACAAGCCTCTGGTGACTTGCACTTTCCCTGTTTCAGCTCAGAAGGCAGCCTTTTGGCCCATCATGCCTTGTGATAACTCTACAAGAACAACTCAGCTGGTCTTGCTCACATTGCAAGTTCAGCAATGTTCTGCAAATAATTTCCTCTTCAGGCACTTATCCAACTCCTTTTGAAAGCCATGACTGTTTTTGTCACCGTCACATTCCCAGCACCACACTGAAAATTGCCCAGGACTGTTCTGTTCACAAAAATCAGGACAAATTCAACTCAGCTAAGTACTGCACCAACCATCTATTTTGGATCATCAGAACAGCATTTGAAGGTGTCTCTCAATTACCGACTTACTGACAAACCAATCTGCATTCTGTCCAGGTTATGCTTCTGACCAAAAATGGACAATTGAGATGAATTTTGGAGGTGAGGCAAAAATGACTGTCCTTGATATCTAGGCCACAGTTAGTTGAATACAGCATAAAACTGGCAAAACTGGAGCCTGTGGGGATCAATGGGAACTCTCTGCTGGTTGTAGTCAGATTTGGCACAAATGTACTGGGATTTGTATATGAAAGAACTGAAACCAACATGGTCATTCTAAAAGATGAGAGATTTCTCAAACAATCCAGGTCTTTTTCAATATATAATTTCAGTTACATCACACTGTAAATATTTGCTATAAATTCTATGTCTTACAATCTTATTCTCCACAATCACCTGATGAAGGAGCAGCACTCTGAAAGCTAGTGCTTCCAAACAAACCTGTTGGATGATAATCTGGTGTTGTGTGATTTTTAACTTTGTACATCCCAGTCCGACACCAGCACCTCCCCAATCATGGCACAAAGATGGTCATGACACCTCAGCTGTAGGACATCTCTGTAGGAATTCCTCAGGATCGTGTCCTTAGCCATCTTCAGCTGCTTCATTAATGGCCTCCTCTATTATCGGGTCAGAAATGGAGATGTTTACCAATGATTCCACAATGTTCAGCACCATTCACGACTTCTCAGATACTGAAGCAATTCATGTCCAAATATAGCAAGATCTAGATGATTCCCAGGTTTGGACTGAAAAATAGCAAGCAACATTTATGCCACACAAATGCCAGACAATGGTCAGCTCCAAAATATTTTCCTTGACATTCAATGACATTACCCACCAGCAACATCCTGGCAGTTAACATTGACCGGAAACTGAACTGGACTAGCCAAATAAATGCTGTGGTGAAAAGAGCCAGTCAGAGGCTAGGAATACTGTGGCAAGTAACTCATCTTCTGACTCCTCAAAGCCTATCCATCATCTCCAAGGCACAAGCCAAGAGTGTGATGGAATACTCCCCACTTGGCCTGGATAAACAACACTCAAGAAGGATCTGGATGTAGGTATGCTCACTGAGCAGGAAGGTTCGTTTTCAGACCTTACATCACTATACTAGGTAACATCATCAGTGAGCCTCCGGGTGAAGCATTGGTGGCAGGGCCCATTTTCTATTTATGTGTTTAGGTTTCCTTGGGTTGGTGATGTCATTTCCTGTGGTGATGTCATTTCTTGTGATGATGTCATTTTCTGTTCTTTTTCTCAGGGGTTAATGGGATCCAAGTCAATGTGTTTGTTGATAGAATTCCGGTTGGAATGCCATGCTTCTAGGAATTCTTGTGCACGTCTCTGTTTGGCTTGTCCTAGGATGGATGTGTTGTCCCAGTCGAAGTGGTGTCCTTCCTCATCTTTGTAAGGATATTAGTGAGAGTGGTTCATGTCTTTTTGTGGCTAGTTGATGTTCATGTACCCTAGTGGCTATTTATCTGCCTGTGTCCAATATAGTGTTTGTTACAGTTTTTGCAAGATATTTTGTAAATGAATTAGGTTTGCTTGTTGTCTGTTTAGGGTCTTTCACGTTCATTAGCTGCTGTTTTAGTGTGTTGGTGGGTTTGTGGGCTACCATGATGCCAAGGGGTCTGAGTAGTTGGCAGTCATTTCCGAGATGTCTTTGATTTAGGGGAGAGTGGCTAAGGTTTCTGGACATGTTTTGTCTGTTTGTTGGGGTTTGTTGCTGAGAAATCAGCGAACAATGTTCATTGGGTACCTGTTCTTTTTGAATACACTATATAGTTGATTTTCCTCTGCTCCACCACTGTGCTGCAGTGTGTGGTGGCTCGTTGAAATAATGTTCTAATGCAGCTTCCTTTGCTGATGTTGGGATGATTGCTTCTGTAGTTCAATATTTGGTGTGTATGCCTGGTTTTCCTGTAGACACTGGTTTGAAGTTCACTATTAGCTCTTCGCTCTACTGCAACATCTAGGAATGACAGTTTGTTGTTGTTTTCCTCCTCTTTAGTGAATTTTCTACCAGTATTATTGAGGGTCTTGAAGATTTCCTCTAATTTGTTTCATTTAGTGATGACAAAGATGTCATTCAAGTAGCGGACCCAAAGTTTGGGTTGGATGGTTGGCAGAGTTGTTTGTTCAAGTTTCTGCATTACTGCCTCTGCCAAGAACCCTGATATTGGAGATCCCATGGGCGATCCATTGGTTTGTCTGTAGGTTTTGTTGTTGAAGGTGAAGTGGGTGGTAAGGCATAGATCCACTAGCTTGATGATACTATCCTTGCTGATGAAGTTGGTGGTGGTTGGTGTATGTATCTTTGGGTCTTCTAATAGTGTAGTCAGTGTTTCCTTAGCCAGGCTGATGTAGATGGATGGGAACAGAGCTGTTACTTTAAAAGGGACCATTATTTCATCCTCTTCTATCTTGAACTACAAATCTTCTGAAAACTCGCTAACACTCAAGAAGCTTGACACCATGCAGAACAAAGCCGCCTGCCCAATTGGTTCATTTACAAACATCCACTCCCTCCACCACCAACACTAAGAAGCAGCAGTGTGCACTCAGACAACACCTTCCAAAGCCATGACCACTTCCATCTAGAAGAACAAGGGTAGCAGACACAGGGAACCCCACCAACTTCAAGTTCCCCTCCAAGCCATTCACCATTCTGACTTGGAAATTTAATTAGTGTTCCTTCACCATCTCTGGGTCAAAATCCTGGAATTCCCTTCTTAAGGACATTGTGGATTAATCTGCAGCACATGGATTCCAGCAGTTCAAGAAGGCAACTCACCACCACCTTCACAAGAGCAGCAAGGAATGGGCAATAAATGATGGGTGAAAGTGAGGACTGCAGATGCTGGAGATCAGAGTCCAGATTGGAGTGGTGCTGGAAAAGCACAGCGGGTCAGACAGCATCCCAGGAGCAGGAAAATCGACTTTTCTTGCAAAAGCCCTTCATCAGGAACTTTAGCCCTTCATCAATAAATGATGGCCCAATCAGCAATGCCCATATTGAATTATTTTCTTCTTAAAAAAAAATGCAAGGGCCAACTTGAAACTTCAATGTTAGAAAACACCTGGAAGGGAGAAAAGATCAGAATTCTCCAAGAAGGAATATTAATTTTAGTAGAGCGAAGAGCTAATAGTCCCTACAGCATAAAAAAAAACTATTTGAATGGAAAGAACAAAGTGCAAGCTAGAAAGTTCAACGAAAATGATTAATCTTTGAAGTTAGTTTTCATTCGATCATCTGTTTGGCTTTTGACTCTAAATATGCAACAGTGATGCATCAATCCTGTGCACTGCACTTTGTAAAAGCTATGAAGGCATTGGAGAAAAGATCAATAGGAGTAATTGAAGAGATGAGACGTTGAGGTTACATACAGAAGCTGGGGTTCTTCTCTTTGGAGGAGAGGAGGTTGAGAGGAGATGTGATTGATGTGGTTCAGAATTGTAGAGGGCTCTGAACAGAGTCAATGGCGAGAAGCAGCTCCCAGCAATGCTGCTGGCCATCTCGAGCTGCGGATCTTCAGATCGCATCAGGAATCTGTCGATCACTACAACTGAGTGGCAGATGTAGAGGCAACAGATTTGATCGTTTCAGAGAATGCTCTGTGGCAACACCTGCAGAATCAAGACCCAGAAATACTGATGTACATAAACTGCCAGCAGAAAATTGTACCCAGTAAAACTGCGATACTCTATCTTCTGCTGTTACCAAACATTATTGATTGATTGATTTATTTATTGTCATGTGTACCAAAGTATAGTGAAAAGCTTTGTTTATGAGCAGTACAGATGGATCATAGTAAACAAGGATGTACAGAACAAAAAGACTTGAACAGAGGCAGACAGGTTACATTGCTTATTGAGGCTAGAGAGTCCATTCATCAAACAAAATATTCACAATCAGTTGAAACAAGGGATCCTGGCCTGGTCGCCCAACAGGCCCAGGCTAATGCTCTGGGGTCTCCAGTTCAAAACTCAACATGGCTGCTGGGGAAATTTAAATTCAGTTAATAAATCTGGAATATAAGGCTAGAAATAGAGCTTCACTGGGTGCAATCTGATGGTTTATTTTCAGCAATTGGGGGACTTTTCTGGATGGATCCTAATCCTGTTGGGATCCACAACAAGTAATTGTGACCGTGACAACGATCATTAATTGTTGTAAAAACCCACCCAATTCGCTAATGCCCATCAGGGAAGGGCAGATGCTGGTCTTACCTGGGTCTGACCCACTCCAGATCCACAGCAATCTGATTGGCCCTTCACTGCCCTCTTAAAGGACCCAAGCAAGTCAATCAATGCAAGTGATGGGCAACAAATGATGGCCTTGACAATGAGGCCCACAAAAAGGAATTTTAGAAAATATACAACTAAATTAACAAAGAAAGTAATTTCTAAAGACAGTGTTTTGACTGTGGAACTCACTGCAACATCATTGAATTGTTGGGAGAATAGTATAAATCTAGTAAAATGAAAAACTTGAAAAACACACAAGAGAAGGGAATAGGAAGTTATGCTAATAAGATGCAATAATTATCTACATTTCCAAGCTACATCTCTACAACATGATTGCAACATCTCTGATAAGCATCTTCACTGAGGGACTGCATAATGAGTGAAGTACCTTATTCAGAAGGATCTTGGAGATTATTTTCGCAAGGTTCATTTACAGAGAGTGACCCATTAGTAATGGTCTTACCTAACCTGGTTAACCAATCCACTCCAGTCAGTCCCTATTGGGTATCCATAACATTATTAGTTGATGAATTGTGAGAGACATAAGTGTGGCTGGAGATTCCAGAGATTAATAAGCCACAGTAAATCTATTCAGGTTCAATCTTAATTGTTCCTGTTGTGGCAACTGTTAAAATTTAATCCATGATAAGTTATGATGGACACAAACTGAAATGCTTCATCTGTTGGTGTTTCTAAAGCGGGGTGTGGGGGAGAGGTTTGAGGAGTATTCTGAAAAGGTGGGGGCAGATTCCTGATATAAGAACTGGTTTATTGGCCTCATTGCTACTTTGAAACAATGGGGTTCAAATGGCATCAAAATACAGACATCATAGAGTCAAGAACCGAATCAAGATCAACAGTCCTCAAGCCAGGGACCAAATCTAATCAGAATGTGATCTAGATAAATTGCAAAACACCCAGAGCATCTGAATTTGTGGACTCAGAGAATTGTAGAGGGCCAAACATGGGGAAGCAATGGGCATGGAATATATATGTATAGTGTTAACTATGGGATAAAGGTTTGAGAGGAGATGCTGTATAAAGTGATTGGTTAATGTAGAAAACTGCATGAAGCTCTATCTTATCTGACAAAGTCATAAGGACTTGATTGGATAAAAGGATCTTCAGATCACCAAAGGGTCATGTCCATAATATAGGTTTGCCCAGTCATTAGCAACAATCGAGTCAAAAAGGGTGGTGCTGGAAAAGCACAGCCAGTCAGGCAGTATCGAGGAGCAAGAGAATCGATGTTACGGGCATAAGCCCTTCATCAGGAATATGTTCATCAGTGCCTGAAACGTCGATTTTCCAGCTCCTTGCATGCTGCCTGACCAGCTGTGCTTTTCCAGCACCACACTCTCGACTCTGATCTCCAGCATCTGCTGCCCTCACTTTCTCATTAGCAACAATGTCTAACTTAAAGTTAGACAAGATTGCTATGATGTGACAAATTGCTTCTTATTTAAGAGTCGAGGCCATTCTCTTTTAAGTCTCACCAGTGTTTTTTTCCTGCTCCCTCTATAAACCAGGGAACATCTCAGACCCAGTCAGGAAAATGGATGGTGGTTGTGGACTGCCTCAATCACAAACTGTAGTGATGGGTATCATAGCACATAGACCAGCTAGAACCTTCAATTGTTTACTTAATGCATTGATCCTCAGGGAATTCAGAGGGACTTTATGCAACAGAACTACTCCAATTAGTGATCAATTAATCATACAGTTCAAACCTTAACTCCAGAGAGCATCGCTGATCTGCATCTTGTATAATACATATTGTCCTGTCATGTCAGAGCACTGGCAACAGATCTTGGAGTGTGCCAGCTCATCATTGCATTGCTTGAGGCATAATGCATGGCACAGGGAGATAATGAATGTTAGAAGTGCAAAGATAATCTGTAGCTTTTGCTAATATAGTTTATCATTTCATTCTATGCTGCATTTAAGCTTGACATCTTAGAGATAAAAGCAGAATATTGCAAAGTCTCCAACTCACTACACCTTTTTATTCTGCAGAACAGAGAGGAGAAAGCTATGAGATCTACAATATGGGACAGATTAAAATCCCTTAGTTCAGAAGAAGGATTATTCAGCCCATAATGTTTGCACCAGCTTTCCCTGAGAGTTTATGACATTCTCCTGCCCTTTTCCCATAATCCTGCACATTACTTCTATTTAAATCGTCATCACATGGCCTCCTGAATCTCTCAATTAAACCTTTCTCCCTCTCTGCTTTCACTCTGCTCAACCCAACTGAGGCAGGAAGAGACCCATCGATCCAACTTGCATTTGACTTGACTCTAGTTCAAGAAAGTAAAAAATATAACAGGATCTCAAATTCCAATTAAAACTTGTATTCTGGGTAATCCAAGATGGAGGACGGGAAAAAATTCTGGTTGTAAGAGCTGCTCCTTTTTTTGAGGCATTTTAGGTGCTGGAGGTGATTTCCTCGAATTCCAGGAGCAGCAATTACTGTTCTATATGCTGTTGCATTGTTTTGGAACTTTGAAAAAATAAAGTCAAAACAACAGCAGTTTTAAAAGGGAGAAGAACAGACAAAGGAAGCACACAGTGAGGACAGTGCAGGAGAGAGAGAAAAAAAAGAAAAAGAAAAAGAAGAAGAAAAAGAGAAAGAAAAAGAAAACCTGCACAGTTACCGCCTTTGCTGTTTGAATTCATGTGTCGCTGGACATTGGAGTGCATCTCGGAAAATTAACAAACCATGAAACTCACAACTAATCTTGGAGGAACTGTTGGGCAAAGTTCACAGCACAGAATCAGATAAGTTAATTGTTGTTTTAAGTCTGACCAAGAGAAAGGCTGCAGTAGTGAGTATAGTGGATTCTTTCTTGATTATATGTTTTTGTAGATAAGTCTCTTGATCAAACTTTAAGTATAAGCCATAGCTATTAATTTAACCTGAGGCAGTATTTGTAGAGGAAGAAGACGGTGTTATTTTCTGGGTCTGTAGATTGTGAAGGAGCAAAAATGGCCTTTGCTGTGATATGTACTTGTTGTCAGATGTGGAAGTTTAAAGAGTGTTTAAGAGTTAATGTGGATTATATCAGCCATAAATGCTGTTGGATGCAAATCTTATCAGATCGAGTGGATCAGTTGGAGAGACAAATAGAAGCGATGAGGAATTTGCAACAGCTTACAGTATGTGATGGATGGCAGTTATAGAAAGGGGGGGGAAGTCTCAGATACAGTCACATAGATGGGTTAACTCCAGGAAGGGTAAGAGAGGTAGGCAGCTAGAGCAGGAGTCTTTTGGGGATATACCCATTTCAAACAGGTATGCTGTTTTGGAAAATGTAGGGGGTGATGGATTCTCAGGGGAACATAGCACGAACAGCCAAGTTTCTGGTATTGAGACTGGCTCTAATCCATCGAGGGGTACGTCGACTTCCAAGAGATCAATTGTGTTAGGGGATTCTGTAGTCCGAGGTACAGACAGACGTTTCTGTGGCCAGCAGAGAAAAAGCCGAATGGTGTGTTGTTTCCCTGGTGCCAGGATCAAGGATGTCTCAGAGAGGGTGCAGAATGTTCTCACAGGGGAGAGGGGCCAGCAGGAGGCCCTTGTCCGCATTGGAAGGGAAAAGGTTGAGATTCTGAAGGGAGATTACAGAGAGTTAGGCAGAAATTTAAAAAGGAGGTCCTCAAGGGTAGTAATATCTGGATTACTCCCAGTGCTACGAGCTAGTGAGGGCAGGAATAGGAGGATAGAGCAGATGAATGCATGGTTGAGGTGCTGGCGTATGGGAGAAGGATTCACATTTTTGGATCATTGGAATCTCTTTTGGGGTAGAAGTGACCTGTACAAGAAGGACGGATTGCACCTAAATTGGAAGGAGACTAATATACTGGCAGGGAAATTCGCTAGAACTGCTTGGGAGGATTTAAACGAGTAAGGTGGGGGAGGGGGGGGGGGGGACCCAGGGAGATAGTGAGGAAAGAGATCGATCGGAGATGGGTACAGCTGAGAACAGAAGTGAGTCAAACAGTCAGGACAGGCTGAGACAAAGGTAGGACTTAATAAATTAAACTGCATTTATTTCAACGAGGTAAAATTGCATGCAAGGGGCCTAACAGGGAAGGCAGATGAACTCAGGGCATGGTTAGGAACATGGGATTGGGATATCATAGCAATTACGGAAACATGGCTCAGGAATGGGCAGGACTGGCAGCTTAATATTCCAAGATACAAATGCTACAGGAAGGATAGAAAGGGAGGCAAGAGAGGAGGGGGAGTGGCATTTTTGATAAGGGATAGCATTACAGCTGTACTGAGGGAGGATATTCCTGGAAATACATCCAGGGAAGTTATTTGGGTGGAACTGAGAAATAAGAAAGGGATGATCACATTTATTGGGATTGTATTAGTGACCCCCCAATAGTCAGAGGGAAATTGAGAAACAAACTTGTAAGGAGATCTCAGCTATCTGTAAGAATAATAGGGTAGTTATGGTAGGGGATTTTAACTTTCCAAACATCGACTGGGACTGCCATAGTGTTAAAGGTTTAGATGGAGAGGAATTTCTTAAATGTGTACAAGACAGTTTTCTGATTCAGTATGTGGATGTACCTACTAGAGAAGGTGCAAAACTTGACCTACTCTTGGGAAATAAGGCAGGGCAGGTGACTGAGGTGTCAGTGGGGGAGCACTTTGGGGCCAGTGACCATAATTTTATTCATTTTAAAATATTAATGGAAAAGGATAGACCAGATCTAAAAGTTGAAGTACTAAATTGGAGAAAGGCCAATTTTGATGGTATTAGGCAAGAATTTTTAAAGCTAATTGGAGGCAGATGTTCGCAGATAAAGGGACGGCTGGAAAATGGGAAGCCATCACAAATGAGATAACAAGAATCCAGAGAAAGTATATTCCTGTCAGGGTGAAAGGGAAGGCTGGTAGGTATAGGGAATGCTGGGGGACTGAAGAAATTGAGGGTTTGGTTAAGGAGAAGAAGGAAGCATATGTCAGGTATAGACAGGATAGATCGAGTGAATCCTTAGGAGAGTATAAAGAAAGTAGGAGTATACTTAAGAGAGAAATCAGGAGGGCAAAAAGGGGACATGAGATAGCTTTGGCAAATAGAATTAAGGAGAATCCAAAGGGTTTTTACAAAGATATTAAGGGAAAAAGGGAAACTAGGGAGAGAATAGGGCCCCTCAAAGATCAGCAAGGCGGCCTTTGTGTGAAGCCACAGAAAATGGGGAGATACTAAATTAATATTTTGCATCAGTATTTACTGTGGAAAAGGATATGGAAGATATAGACTGTAGGGAAATAGATGGTGACATCTTGCAAAATGTCCAGATTACAGAGGAGGAAGTGCTGGATGTCTTGAAATGGTTAAAGATGGATAAATCCCCAGGATCAGATCAGGTGCACCCGAGAACTCTGTGGGAAGCTAGAGAAGTGATTTCTGGGCCTCTTGCTGAGTTATTTGTATCATCGATAGTCACAGGTGAGGTGCCGGAAGACTGGAGGTTGGCAAACATGGTGCCACTGTTTAAGAAGGGCGGTAAAGACAAGCCAGGGAACTATAGTCCAGTGAGTCTGACCTCGGTGGTGGGCAAGTTGTTGGAGGGAATCCTGAGGGGAAGGATGTACATGCATTTGGAAAGGCAAGGACTGATTAGGGATAGTCAACATGGCTTTGTGCGTGGGAAGTCATGTCTCACAAAGTTGGTTGAGTTTTTTGAAGAAATAACAAAGACGATTGATGGGGGCAGAGCAGTAGATGTAATCTATATGGACTTCAATAAGGCATTCGACAAGGTTCCCCATGGGAGACTGATTAGCAAGGTTAGATCTCATGGAATACAGGGAGAACTAGCCATTTGGATGCAGAACTGGCTCAAAAGTAGAAGACAGAGGGTGGTGGTGGAGGGTTGTTTTTTCAGACTGGAGGCCTGTGACCAGTGGAGTGCCACAAATATTGGTGCTGGGCCCTCTACTTTTTGTCATTTACATAAATGATTTGGATGCGAGCATAAGAGGTACGGTTAGTAAGTTTGCAAATGACGCCAAAATTGGAGGTATAGTGGACAGCAAACAGAGTTACCTCAGATTACAAGAACTGGACCAGATGGGCCAATGGGCTGAGAAGTGGCAGATGTAGTTTAATTCAGATAAATGCGAGTTGCTGTATTTTGGGAAAGCAAATCTTAGCAGGACTTATACACTTAATGATAAGGTCCTAGGGAGTGTTGCTGAACAAAAACACCTTGGAGTACAGGTTCATAGCTCCTTGAAAGTGGAGTTGCAGGGAGATAGGATAGTGATGAAGGCGTTTGGTATGCTTTCCTTTATTGGTCAGAGTATTGAGTACAGGAGTTGGGAGGTCATGTTGCGGCTGTAGAGGACATTGGTTAAGCCACTGTTGGAATATTGCAT
Source organism: Chiloscyllium punctatum (assembly GCF_047496795.1). Classification (NCBI taxonomy): domain Eukaryota; kingdom Metazoa; phylum Chordata; class Chondrichthyes; order Orectolobiformes; family Hemiscylliidae; genus Chiloscyllium; species Chiloscyllium punctatum. Next base: position 56,962,996 of record NC_092783.1, read on the forward strand.
GCAATTCTGGTCTCCTTTCTATTGGAAAGATGTTGTGAATCTTGAAAGGGTTCAGAAAAGATTTACAGGATGTTGCCAGGGTTGGAGGATCTGAGCTACAGGGAGAGGCAGTACAGGCTAGGGCTGTCTTCCCTGGAGCGTTGGACGCTGAGGGGTGACCTTATAGAGGTTTACAAAATTATGAGGGGCATGGATAGGATAAATGAAAAAAGTCTTTTCCCTGTGGTCGGGGAGTCCAGAACTAAAGGTTTAGGGTGAGATGGGAAAGATATAAAAGAGACCTAAGGGGCAACATTTTCACGCAGAGGGTGGTACGTGTATGGAATGAGCTGCCAGAGGATGTGGTTGAGGCTGGTACAATTGCAACATTTAAGAGGCATTTGGATGGGTATATGAATAGGATGGGTTTGGAGGGATATGGACCGGGTGCTGGCAGGTGGGACTAGATTGGGTTGGGATATCTTGGCATGGACAGGTTGGACTGAAGGGTTTGTTTCCATGCTGAACATCTCTATGACTCTATGACTCTAATTGTGTAAGCTGAAGTGAGGCTGTTTCTCTCCATTATGAACAAATCAAGAGAAAGGAATAAAAATTGGATTGTATTTCATTATTCGCAAACCCGCCCAGAAGTGTTTTAGAGCCCATGTAATACATTTGGAATCTACTCATCAAAGTGGAAAAAGGAACAACCAGTTTGTGCATAGCAATATTCCATAAATGCTTTTGTAATAACGACTGGGTAATCAGTCTCGCAATATTGTTTGCTGGATCAGTATAGTCCAAGCAAGCAGCCAGTGCTCTCATATTCTGCTTTGAAATAGTGTCATGGGAACTTTTACACCCTCCTGAGAGAGATTCAGTTTCTTGTTTTATCTGAAAAATTCACGAATGAAACTGTTAATGCAACTATGAAATTAGAATAAAATAAAACAAAGAAAGGGTTTAAATTAAAACAGATATTTCTGGAGAAACTCAGCAGGTCTGACTGTATCTGTGGAAAGAAAGCATGGTCAAAGTTTTAATCAGAATGAAGAAATTTGAAATAAGACAATTTGGTGAAGTTATCCTTGATGGTGCATAACCAATACTGTTGGTCTTCAAAATTAAATCAACAAATCGCCATAGGCTATGATGAATAGGAAGCACTCCACCCTGTTTGAAAGGGAAAGTGTTTATATAGCTTGAGGGCAGCACTCCATATCAAGCCTGGGGCAAGGAGTTAGCTCTCCGTGAACCATCACACAGATGGAACTTATATCATTGATTTCACTCTGTACCATACACGTGGCATCTCGCCAAACTGAGCTAACTGAACCCCAGGCAGCAGTCTGAAGTTTGATTGTTTTCCTCTATGAACTTGAACAAGATTTTTGAAGAAGTAACTAAGAGGATTGATGAGGGCAGAGTGGTAGATATGATCTGTATAGACTTCAGTAAGGCGTTCGACAGGGTTCTCCATGGGAGACCGACTAATAAGGTTAGATCTCATGGAATACAGGGAGAACTAGCCAACTGGATACAGATCTGACTGAAAGGTAGAAGACAGAGGGTGGTGGTGGAGGGATGTTTTTCAGACTGGAGGCCTGTGACCAGTGGAGTGCCACAAGGATCAGTGCTGGGTGCATGATTTTTCACCATTTATATAAATGATTTGGATATGAACATAGGAAGCATAATTAGTAAGTTTGCAAATGACACCAACATTGGAGGTGTAGTGGACAGCGAAGAAGGTTCACTCAGAGTACAATGGGATCTTGATCAGATGGGCCAATGTGCTGAGGAGTGGCAGATGGAATTTAGTTTGGATAAATGCAAGGTGCTGTAATTTGGAAAAGCAAATCAGAGCAGGAGTTATACATTTAATGGTAAGGTCCTGGAGAGTGTTGCTGAACAAAGAGACCTTGGATTGCAGGTCCATAGTTCCTTGAAAGTGGAGTCACAGGTAGACAGGATAGTGAAGAAGGCATTTGGTATGCTTTCTTTTATTGGTCAGAGCATTGAGTACAGGACTTGGCAATCATGTTACGGCTGTACAGAGCATTGGTTAGGCCACTTTTGGAATATTGTATGCAATTCTGGTCTCCCTCCTATTAGAAGGATGTTGTGAAACCTGAAAGGGTTCAGTAAAGATTTATAAGGCATTTGCCAGGATTGGAGGATTTGAGCTATGCGGATAGGCTGAATAGACTGGGACTGTATTCCCTGGAGCATTGGAGGCTGAGGGGTGACCTTATAGAGTTTTATAAAAGCATGAGGGGCATGGATTAGATAAATAGACAAAGTCTTTTCCCTGGGGTGGGTGGGTCCAGAACTGGAGAGCATAGATTTAGGATGAGATGCGAAAGATATAAAAGGGGCCAAAGGGACAGCTTTTTCACGCAGAGAGTGGTGTGTGTATGGAATGAGCTGCCAGAGGATGTGGTGGAGGCTGGTACAATTACAGTATTTAAAAGGCATCTGGATGGGTATATGAATAGGAAGGGTTTAGAGGGATATGAGCCAAGTGTTGGCAAATGGGACTAGATTAGGTTGGGATATCTGGTCAGCATGGACAGGTTGGACTGAAGGTCTATTTCAGTGCTGTACACCGCTATCACTCGATGACTTTACCCTATTCATTCTTTAAGGTGTTTCCACCCATATTTCCCTGCTTTCGTTCCTTTAATATCCTGACAACTGATGGTGCATTTTCACCTGCAAGTTCATGCCTGCTGTATTGTTCCCTCTCAATCCCTCCTCCAGCTGCACCTCTCACTCACTGTTTAGCTCGGGTTTTGTGGTAATGCTTCCCACATGCTCCACATCAGAGGTTTGTGAGTCCTGTTCTCGTTCCAGGGACCTGAGCACAAAATCTCAGTTCTCTGACAGAGTCCTGTACTGTGGGATTGTACATTGAGAATCCAAATGTGCTCAGAAAGAAAAATATAAAAGATTCATCATGCTATTTAAATAACAGCAGAGGAGTTCTCCTGCTATTCTGGTTAACATTTGTTCCTAAGACAATAGCTGAAGCAGATGATATGTTCATTTAGAGTCATAGAGTTTTAGGTTATGGAAATGAGAAGCTGTTTGGCCCATCATCAAGCACCTATGTATTCTAATCCAATTTTCCAGCACTTAACCCATCACTTTGTATCCTTTAGCATTTCAAATGTTTATCCAAATAGTTCTTAAATATTTTGAGCAGTCCTATCTCCATCATCCTTTCAGGTAGCAAGTAACAGAAACCCCACAGAGTAAAGTACTTCTTTCTCAAACTCATCTAAACCTTTTGCATTTTAATTTAACTCGATGTTCCCTGGTTATTGATTCCTGTATTAAAGGGAAAAAATTCTTCCTATCTAAACAATTAATGATTCTCATAATTTTGTACACCTCCATCAGGTCCCTTCCCAGTCTTCTCTGCTCTTAGTAAAACAATTACAGTCTACCTAATTTTACTTCAGAGCTATATTGCTCCAGTCCAAGCAATATCCTGGTGAATCTCATCTGCACCCACTCTCGCATAACCACATAGAGTGTGGCAAGCAAAACCATACATCGTATTCCAGCTGAGGCTTAATATTATATACATCTCCATCATAACCTCACTGCGCTTGTATTGAATGCATCAACTAATAAAGATGTGGAGGAGCCAGTGTTGGACTGGGGTGAACAAAGTTAAAAATCACATGACATAGGTTATAGTTCAACAGGTTTATGTGGATGCGCTAGCTTTCCGAGTGCTGCCCCTTCGATAGGAATTACCACAACCATCTGATGGCGGAGCGGTGCTCCGAAAGCTAGTGTTTCCAAATAAACCTCTTGGATTATAACCTGGTGTTGTGTGATTTTTAACTTTGACTAATAAGAGCAAAAAGTCTCACATGCTTTCTTAACCACCTCATCTGCCTGTCCTGCTGCTTTCAAGGATCTGTGGACAGGCATAACAACATCTCTCTGATCCTCTGTACGTCCTAGGATGCTGTCACTCATTAAGGGTTCCCTTACCTGTTAATCCTCCCAAAATATATCACCCCGCATTTTACAGGATTAAATTTCCATTTTTCACTGTTCTACCTATCTGACCAAACATAGAAACAGAGGAAATAGGAGCAGGAGGAGGCCATTCAGCCCTTTCAGACTTTTATGTCGTCTTATAATCAAAGGCTTTCCACTTCACTCTTTTATCACACCAACAATTTGAATGTCATCTACAAATGTACTGATCATACTGCCTATATTCAAGACTCAATCATTAAGGTACACAACACACAGCAGGGTCCTAGCACAGAACCAGGTGGTACACCATTGGGCACAAGCTTCCAGTCATAAAATACAACCTTGAACCACCACCCTCTGCCTCCAGCCACTGAGCCAATTCTGGATCCAATTTGCTAACTTCCTTGGATTCATTGGGTTTTTACCTTCTTGACCACTCTCCCCTGCAACCTTAAAAGCCTTACTGAAGTCCATGCTGTGGGCTGACCCACAATCTCCTTAGGGAAGGAATTCCTTACAAAACAATGCTGACTCCTCTTGATTAGAAGAGTCAGCCAAGTGGAAAATAGTTTGTAGCTCAGAAATTTTTCTGGTGGTATCCCTACCACTGACATTAGACTCACTAGTCTGTGGCTTCCTGGTCTATCCCTACCATCCTTTGTGAATAATGGTACCACATTGCTGCCCTGTAGTCCTCTGGCACCTTTCCTGTGGCCCAAGAGGGTTTGAATATTAATGCCAAAGCCATGCAATCTCTTCCCTTGCCTCCCACAGCAACCTAGGATACATCTCATTAGGGCCTAGGGATTTACCCACGTTGATGTCTTGTTAAAACGACTAATACCTTTTCTCTTTCAATTGTAATTTGTTCGAAGCATCATAGCCCACCCACGCACCACTTTCTAGACCTACATTATCCTTCTCAATAGTTAACACAAACGCAAAGTACTCATTCAGAGCCTCATGTACATGCTGCCTTTTCGTTCTCCAAATTTTTTTCTTAAGCAACACATTGCACTTTGTATATGTCTCTTGGACTTGTGGGTTTTTAAGCTCTCAGTGTTTTCCATCAGCTTCTCTTGTTCCCTTATTCCAATCCTGTCCATTCCTTGACCTCCTGAGCTCTCGTTGCTCCCACCCTTCACTTTAAAGGAACATGTTGGCCCTGCACTCTCACTATTTTCTTTTGAAAGACACCCACTGCTCTGATGTAGATTTTCCTACAAGTAGTGACTCCCAGTCCACTTTGGCTAGATCCTGTCTTATCATATTAAAATCTGCCTGCCCAAAACACATAAACTGTAGTTCTTCTTCCTTTTCATAACTATCTCTAAACTTATTGAGGTTTGGCCACTGTCACTCAAAGGTTGTCCCACTGACCACTCATTTGCCTTCACTTTCTGGAATTAGGTGCAGCACCAGCTTTCTCTGGTAGGAATTTCTACATTCTGGCTTAAGCAGCTCACCTGGATACACTTTTAAATTACCATCACCTCCAACCTTTCCAAACTTTGTTTATTTATTTTATTGTGGGACTTTGCTGTGATGTTTGTGTACGCTACACTTTTGAAAAGTGGAAACCTTAACTCACGGCCTGTAAAGGTGGTGGAGGCAGAAACCTTTGTGGCATTTAAGAAGTATTCAGACATGCATTTGCAATGACAAGGTAGACAAGGCTTTGGGGCTGGTGCTGGAAAATGGGATTAGAATAGTTAGGTAGTTGTTTATGACTGGCACAGACGCAATGGGTCTAAGAGCTTTTTCTGTGCTTTAGATCTCTATGACCCTCTGAGTCTATAATCATAAAGCACTTTGGGAAGGCCTGAAATTGAGAATCAATATCACAAGTTCCTATCTATGTCTTTTGAAAACCATTAACTATCAGTGTCTTTTTCATAACCTTTCCAGTTCTCCCTTTTCAACTTCCTGCACTCTCTCTCCTCTTCCTTTGCTGTCCATCCGTACAGCAACGCCAGCATTGTTATCAAAAACAAGAAACTGTTTCTGTGCCGACAGCTGCTTTATATTGACGTCAGTAATGGTTCCGTGCTATCCACAGCCCATGACAAGAGAGATACGATTGTCAAAGCCTATTGACCCTTTAATTTCAGAGAAAACGTTGCCACTGCAGACTGTGGAAGAACCCTTGAGGGAAGAGAAGTCTGAAAATGATTTTCTAAATTATTAATGGTCAGAGGCAGAGGTACTTGGGGCCTGTCGGCAATGAGCTAGTTTCACAACCTGGTGCTGGCAGTTTTGGATGAGGTCATGTTTGAGATTAGGTCAGGAGAACCCACCCCCATGAGGTCAGCTGCCAGTTTGCTTCAATAGATACTTTGTTAAACGCACTTAATGGAGGCCAGCTGGAATTTGGTGCTTGGGGCTGTGGGACCCTGGTAGGTGTAGTTAGTAAAATAAAAAGGATTAATGGTAAAGTTAATAATTACTGGCTTAGTACCAACAGCTCCAGCTCCAGCTCCACCTCCCCTCCCCACCCCACCCCCCCCCCACCTCTGGAGTCCATGCCTGCACCCTTTACCATCTGATCTCTGACATCGTCACAGTGGGTGGAGTTATTGATATCGATCCAGACATTAACCCTTTCAGATCTATATGGATGGGAGGACTTATGGGGGAGGTGACAGCCTAGTGGTATTATCACTGGACGATTTACCCAGACACCCTGGTAATGGTCTTGGGGGTCTGACTTTGAATCCTTCCGTGACAAATGGTGGAATTGGAATTGATTAAATATCTGGAACTAAGAGTCTAATGGTGACCCTGGATCCATTGTTGATTGTCAGGAAAACCCATCAGATTCATTAATGTCCTTTAGGGAAAGAAATTGCCATGCTTACCTGGTGTGGTGTACAAGTGACTCCAGACCCACAGAAAATTGGATACTTAGTAGTGTAATTAGGGTTGTGTAGTAAATGCTGGCTTGGCCAGAGACACGGAACGAGGACATACTGCAACCCAAAGGACTAGCCACACTACCATACATCAGGAGCATTTCCGAACTGACAGCCAGACTACTGCGACCACTAGGACTCATAACAGCACACAAACCAACAGCCACTCTCAGACAACAACTCACCAGAACGAAGGACCCGATACCCAGCATGAGCAAAACCAATGTAGTGTACAAAATCCCATGCAAGGATTGCACAAAACACTACATAGGACAAACAGGAAGACAGTTAACGATCCGCATCAATGAACACCAAATAGCCATGAAACGACATGACCAGCTATCCTTAGTAGCCACACACGCAGATGACAAGCAACATGAGTTTGACTGGGACAACACTACTATTATAGGACAAGCCAAACAGAGAACAGCCAGGGAATTCCTGGAGGCATGGCACTCATCCAGAGATTCAATCAACAAACACATCGACCTGGACCCAATATACCGACCACTGCAGCGGACAACTGGAACTGACAACAAACGCCTGAGGAAAGATCACAGAAGCGCTTCACAGGAGGCTCCCAAGCACCGAGAATGTCACCTAGACAGGGGACGAAACGTCTGCAACACAAATTCCCAGCTCGGCGAACAGAACCACAACAACGAGCACCCAAGCTACAAATCTTCTCACAAACTTTGAACACCCCCTTCCCATGAACAAATTTTTAAAAACTTTCTAATCAGCCTCCATCTTCTGGGGTTGGGGACGGCTGAACAGTTCAACTGCCTGGAGGGGAGTATTCAGTGGCAGGGGTTGGGTGACCACCACTCTAAGCAAGTCTGCAGACCTTTTCTGCCTTCCTGAGTATAGGTGCAAGCAAAGACCACCCCATAGGGTTGGACGCCCTTTCTCACCTCCTCATTTGAGAGCCCACCCCCTGAACAGGGCAATTGTTTCCAAACCAAAGAAGGAGCTGCCCTGGTGAGAGTCACAGAGTGTTTCCCTCATTGGGGATGGGAGGGGAGCGTCTCAAAATTGAACAGTCCCAACTCCTGCTTCATATCTGAAAAACGAGAATTCAGCCCCAAACCTCTGCCTTACTTTCCCTCCTCTTCTGAACAGTCAGCTGAAGTATTAACAACCAGGGAGAAATATCCATCGAGTAAAAATCTGTAAGGAATACATTCTCAAAGGAATTAGCCTTTTCAAGCCGCTATCATGCTCACCATTGTAATCTTTTCTAATGAGTAATTTATCAGGAAGAAAGCAAGAAACGTTCTTTTGAATTTGAGCAGCTTCAATAGCCCAAGAAATTCACCAGCTTGTCAGAATGGTAGCGTTATAAATGTCTCCATCTTTTGAAATTATTATCTACATGACACTGAGCCCTCAGAGACTCTTCAATTGTTGGGTGAGTAATTCCCTTGAACATTTTCCTTTGAGGATTAAGAAAAATTGAAAAATTCTAAATTCAGCTTCAGCAGAAAGGAAGGATTGGCAGACTGGGTAATGCTGGTATACAGTCAGGCAGGCAAAGGATAATTAAGGAGTTTGGTTGGGTTTCTTCTCTTTATTGTCTGAATGCAAGCATCTCAGGTTTGTCAAAACTAAACTAGCAATTGCTGGAAAAGCTCAGCAGGTCTGGCAGCAGCCATGGAGAGAATCCAGAGTTAATGTCTCAGTCCAGTGATCCTTCCTCATAACTGTTCTCCAGGATCACCCCGCCCAAAACATTAACTCTGATTTCTCCCCACAGATGAGACTTTCCAGCAATTTCTGTTTTAGTTTCAGGTTTCCAGCATCCACTGTATTTTTGGCTTTTTTTATCAGGTTTGTCATCTGGCTCCTAACTAAACTGAGAACCCTGTCAGAACTGTCTTTAAATTCGATTTTTCCCATTTCACACGTACGTTTGCAACTAATTGAGAGGCTCTTACTTACAATTATTTCATGGGCTGTGGGCAGTGCTGGCTGGGCCAGCATTTGTTGCCCATCCCTAATTGCCCCCACGAGCAATCTTCTTGAACTGCTGCTGTCCCTGTGGTGTAGGTACTCCCTCAATGTTGTTTGAGCTGGATTTCCAGGATTTCAAACCAGTGTGCAGTGCTGAACTATTGCTACCTGCTGGGGGCAAGATTAGAGTGGTGATGGAAAAGCACAGCAGATCAGACAGCATTTGAGAAGCAGGAAAATCGACGTTTCAGGCAAAAGCTCTTCCCCAGGAATGAGGGTATTGCTACCTGCTGCCAATTATATTCTAAGCTCAACAGAGTGCACCAGACTTTGGGAGCTGATCTTCCCAGTGCTGGCTAAAAGTTTGGAAACAAACAGCCTGGCTGACACAGTGACTCAATGCAGCAAGAGGGACATGGCTTTGAACCCAAGCCAGATTAATTATGTTAAAGCAGCATAGAGCTTGACAGAATAGAAGGACATTTAGCTTGACTTGCTTTAGATGTATGTTTGGAAAAGTTGTTCCAATTTAGTGACTTCCTACATTCTGTAGACCTGATGTCACCGAAAGCCCTACTGACTGGTTCTGAAAGCACACCAGTTCCTTGTGCTTACTCCTGGTGAGGAGCAACTTTGCAATATGTGGCCAACAGCATTGAATGACCAGACTGTGCAGATAAAGAGATAAAGTGGAATACTACCTGTTTCCTCATTACCACAAATTGATCAGCCTGCGAGGATTAGACAAGTGCTTTCAGATGTACTTATTAGAGCCTTTTTAATATTTAATATGCCTGTGAGTGAGATGAAATTGAAGACCTCATTGTACGTTTAATAACATAAAATTATAACTGTCCCTCTTAATGTAAATGTTAGCTGAAGTTGGGAGAGTGCCAACAGGATGTCCAACTTCGCGAATTGGAAGGCTGGCAATTAGCCTCCCACGCTGTTCACTAGCATCCATAAAACTATCAAATCATAGATTCCATACAGTGTGGAAACAGGCCATTCAGCCCATTGAGTCCACACTGACCCTCTGAAGAACATCCCACCCAGATCCACTCCTCCACTCTATCCATGTAACCCTGCATTTCCCAAGGCTAACCCATCTGGCCTGTACATCCCTGGACACCATGGGCAATTTAGCAAGGCCAATCCACCTAACTTGCACATCATTGAACATCATAAGGATGGAAATCTGAAGTCCTTACCTAGTCTAGTCTTCATGTGACTCCAGACCACGACCCTTAACCGTCTCTGAGGCCAGCCTTTAAGCTTAAGTGTATTTAGGGGAGGATAATTAATGTTGCTCTTCCCAAAGTCACCTGAAAGAAGTTTTTAAAAATCATTTTAGGGGTGTTTGGATCCTTGCTGCACAGATTTTCTCTCTGTCAAAGAGCCAATGAGGTTGCAGAAGATAATCTTGCCCCTTTGAGGGGTTAAAACTCCATGTTAGTTGGTGGCATCCTCATTCCTTGGATGGTATCCTGGTGTTATGGGACGATGAGGGTTTACCAGTAGGAGTGCAATAAACATCCCTTCTATATCTCTCCATCACAGTGAGTGCCACTGACTGATCCAGGTAACAAGATTAGATAGGTATACCATCACACAACATGAATATGAAAGCCAACCTTGAAGAACAGTAGCTTCTCTGATACCGAGGCATCTCTCTGCAACTCAATGTTTGGCCGATGATCGGGAACAGGGATTTGCTTTGAACACCATCTCATCTCAAGTGCCCATCATGCTGTTATCGTTTTCCTCATGGCCCGTGATTTTTTCTATTCACTCATGGATTTATAGCATGGCTGATTGGTCCAGATTACAAGGTCCATTCCTAGTTGTCCCTTGAGAAGGTGTTAGCGAGCTGTCTTTTTGAACCACAGCAGTCCATATGCTGGAGAAAGACCTGCAGTACCTTTAGGGAAGACTTTCCAGCATCTTAACCCAGCGACAGTGCAGGAACCACAGTTTCCAAGTCAGGCTGGTGAGTGGCTTGGAGCAGAACCTACAGGGTATGGTGTTCCCATGTATCTGCTGCCCTTGTCCTTCTGGATGGAAGTGGTCAGGGGTTTGGAAGGTGCTGTCTAAAGACATTTGGTGAATTTCTGCAGCGCATCTTGTAGATAATACACACTGCTGCTACTGAGCATCAGTGTTGGAGGGAGTAGATTCTTGTGGATGTGGTGCAAATCAAGTTGGTTGCTTTGTCCTGAACAGTGTGAAATTTCTTAAGTTTCTTGCTGGAGCTGCACCCATCCAGGCAAGTGGGGAGTATTCCTGACCAGTGCCTTGTAGATGGTGGACAGGCTTTGGGAGTCAGGGTTAAGGTACTCACTTCCTAATCTCTAGTCTTCTCTTGTAGCCAATGCCTCCTCCATTGCAACCTGAAGTTCAGGTGCCATACTGCCAGCTTGGCATCCTGTGCCTATTCCTGATGCAATGACAAAGACGAACATGATAAGGTACCACTCTCCTCCATGGCCAATGGCAGTTGCTCCAATATGTTTGTCTTGGGATGTGGGTATCACTGGCTAGTCAGTATTTATTGCCTGTGCTAACCACTGAGCCATCATGCCACCCTTATCTTGTTTTAATTGACTTCAAATTCCACATTTACCATGGCAGGATTCAAGGGCAGGTTCCTAGAATGTTAACAGAGTTTCAGGATTAATTACACCCCTAGGCTATCACCTCTCCATTACGCATTGTAGATCTCAGGCTGTAAAGATCCTCAGGAGTACTATGTCTCTGGGCCTCTCTGAGGATTCAGTAAGCGACTTTTGCTCATACCCCTGCCATGTTTAGGAGCAACATGCTGCCTGAGGTCCCTCAGCCGATCTGACTGCTGGAGGGTGAACACCTGAAGACCTCTTGAGAGGGGTAGAGGGCATTGAACTCAAAGTATGGCCAATGGGCTGAGAAGTGGCAGATGGAGTTTGATTTAGATAAATGCAAGGTGCTGCATTTTGGGAAAGCAAATCAGAGCAGGATTTATACACTTAATGGTAAGGTCCTAGGGAGTGTTGCTGAACAAAGAGACCTTGAAGTGCAGGATCATAGCTCCTTGAAAGTAGAATCACAGGTAGATAGATACTGAGGAAGGCGTTTGGTATGTTTCCTTTTATTGGTCAGAGAATTGATTACAGGAGTTGGGAGGTCAATTTGCAGTTGTACAGGACATTGGTTAGGCCACTTTTGGAATATTGCATGCAATTCTGATCTCCTTCCTATTGGAAGGATGTTGTGAATCTTGAAAGGGTTCAGAAAGGATTTATAAGGATGTTGCTGGGTTTGGAGGATTTGAGCAATAGGGAGAGGTTGAATAGGCTGGGGCTGTTTTCCCTAGAGCGTCGGAGGCTGAGGGGTGACCTGATAGAGGTTTATAAAATCATGAGGGACATAGATAGGATAAATGGACAATGTCTTTTCCCTGGGGTGGGGGAGTCCAGAACTAGAGGGCATAGGTTTAGGGTGAGAGGGCAAAAACATAAAAGAGACCTAAGGGGCAACTTTTTCATGCAGAGGGTGGTACATGTATGGAATGAGCTGCCAGATAATGTGATGGAGGCTGGTACAATTGCAACATTTAAAAGGCATCTGGATGGAAAATGAATAGGAAGATTTGGAGCCATAGGGGCCAGGAGCTGGCAAATGGGATTAGATTGGGTTGGGATATCTGGTCGCCATGGACAAGTTGGACTGAAGGGTCTGACTCCATGCTATACACCTCTATGAGTCTATGTCTGGCCATTTTCCACGTTATGTCCAAGCCACATGACCATATTCCACTAGCTGCTGACCAGGGCAACAGTGCCCAGTCACAGTGGTTTGGTAGACATGGATGCCTTCCTCCTGCCATCCTTCAGAGGGTGGGAGCACGAGGCCCTCCCTCCTCTCCCTCTCAACCTCCAGAGCTCCAGAAGAGGAACAGGCTTCCCAGGCCACAAGACCCCTCTCTCTGTTTGGATTATGCATAAATCAAAGTTTTCTGAGATCTCTCACTCACAGAATCACAGTGTCAGTGTGTGAGAGGAGGCCATTTGGCCCACTACCTGGGTGCATTGCCTCTCCTGGGATGGAATGGTGGCTCAGTGGTTAGCACTGCTGCCTCACAGCACTAGGATCCTGGGTTCAATCCCAGCCTCAAGTGACTGCCTGTGTGGAGTTTGCACATTCTCCTGTGTCTGTGTAGGTTTTGTCCAGATGCTCTAATTTCCTTCAACAGTGCAAAGATGTACAGGTTAGGGTGGTTTGGCTGTAGTAAATTTCCCATAGTGTCCAGACTTGGTGGATTATCAATGGGGAAATGTGGGGTGGGATGTCTGTGTGGGATGCTTTTTGGAGGGTTGGTATGGATTTGATGGGCTGAACAACCTGCTTCCACACTGTAGAGATTCTATGATTCTTGAAATGAGCATCATGCTTTAGTGCAATTCTCCTGCCAGTTCCCCAGATCTGGTCTGTTGAAATGTTTATCCAGAGCCCTCTGAATACCTCAATTGAACCAGCATCCAGTGTGCGACAGTAATGGGCATTCTGTCTTTCCCCCTCTCTGCTCGCCAAATTGCTCGCCAAATCCAACTCCGTACAGGGAGGGGTCACTCCCCTCTGTGAACCTCTGGACCCATTGATGTTACCCCTCGTGGGAGGTTAGGGAAAGTGGAGACAGCCTTCTGTTTCCTGCCTCAACAATAAAAATCCTGCCATGTTTTGCTGCCCCTGACTGTGTCATTCATAACCTACAAAGTTATTCACAAATGAGACGATTGGATTGAAATGTCAAATACCCAGAGGGCAGAAATCTGTTAACAACTCAGTTGGGAAATGTGCCCATGAACTGCTGAATTACTAGCCAATGTGTTTCTGAGGCTGTTTGGAACAATCCTCAATTTTCCAGTGTGCTGTGCTCACCAGCGTTCCTTGTGAAATTTTACAATGCTCTGCAGGACGCCATTAGATTGGAAAATGCTATCATCCCTGTCCTATATTGGGAGGGAATGTTGCAATAATTGGATAGAATTATATCGAAGCTAGGGCCCACAAGCTGGTCAAGTGCCCCCACTGCTAGTGTTCACACCCTGGCAATTTCTCCCCCCACACCTTTTTAATCCAATCCAGATATCTTCTGCTTCCTCCCTCACATAATTGTCCAACTTTCCCTTAGCCACATCTAAGCCATTAGCCTCAACAGCTCTGAGTAGTGGAGAGTACCATATTATAACAAGGACTGTAGAACTGAGGATTAGCAGTTCATCCATTAGCACATTGCTTAGGGAGACAAGAGTCTAATGGTATTATCACTGGGCTGTTAATCCAGAGAACCAACTAATGTTCTGGGGACCTGGGTTCCAATCCTACCACGGCAGATAAAAAATCTGAAATTGAAAGATTAGATTAGATTACTTACAGTGTGGAAACAGGCCCTTCGGCCCAACAAGTCCACACCGCCCCGCCCAAGCGTAACCCACCCATACCCCTACATCTACATCTACCCCTTACCTAACACTACGGACAATTTAGCATGGCCAATTCACCTGACCTGCACATCTTTGGACTGTGGGAGGAAACCGGAGCACCCGGAGGAAACCCACGCAGACACGGGGAGAACGTGCAAACTCCACACAGTCAGTCGCCTGAGGTGGGAATTGAAGCCGGGTCTCCGGCGCTGTGAGGCAACAGTGCTAACCACTGTGCCACCGTGCTGCCCACAAGTGATTTTAGATTTTCCAATCTAAAGACTAGTGATAACCTTGCAGCTGTTGTCGGGGAAAACCCATCTGGTTCACTGTCCTTTAGGGAAGGAAGCTGCCATTTTTAGCTGGTCTGGTCTACATGTGAGTCGAGAGTTTGGTGCTGGAAAAACACAGCAGGTCAGGCAGTATCCAAGGAGCAGGAGATTTGACATTTCGGGCAAAAGCCCTTCATCAGGAATGCTCTGGGATGCTGCCTGACCTGCTGCGCTTTTCCAGCACCATGCTCTTGACTCTAATCTCCAGCATCTGCAGTCCTCACTTTCACCTGGTCTACATGTGAGTCCAGACCCACAGCAATGTGACTATTGGATCGAAATGTCAAATAGCCAGAGGCAGAACTCTGTGAACAACTCAGTTGTGAAATGTGCCCCTGACCTGCTGAATTGCCAGTCAATGTTTTTCTGAGGTTGTTTGGAACGATTCTCAATTTTCCAATGTAATGTGCTCACCAGTGTTTCTTGAGAAATTTTATAATGCTCTGCAGGACGCAATTTGACATGAAAATGCTGTCATACTTGCCCTATAATCAACTATGAGCAGTTATGGATGGTCAACAAATACTGACCTAGCCAGTGACGCCCTCATCCCATGAATGAATTTTAAAAAAGAACAGAGCTGAATGGTCTATTTCTGATTCCTACATCACATGGTGTAACGGCTCTGAACTGTTGGTTGGATTTATCAGTGGTTAGCTTTCACTGACAGCACCTCATTTTGGTCTCATCTGTATCTTCTTTAAATCCAATCTATCCAATTCCTTTCATAAGTTTGGGACACCCTTCAACCATCCATTTTCTGCAGAAAAAAGCTTCCGCCTATTTGGTTGATTCTGTGATATAGACCCCTCAGTTACCGAATCATTTATACATGTCTACTTAGAAACTTGCTCACTTTTCACAGTACAGAGATCAGCACTGCTGCTCCCTGTGTGCTCTAACCAAGGTTCAAGACAATTCTCCTGAGAGCTGCAAACTGACAGCAAAGTTTTAAGCTCCCGCCTACAAAGCAATCATCGAACAACCAGGATCAGCACAACACTGAACCTTTGTAGGTGCAACAATCCTGCAAAACTTTACCTGAATCAGCAACACATTTGTTGGCACTTTCATTGCAATAATGTCTTTCAGCATTCTTAACATTTAGTAATTCTGAATAAGCAATGTTCTCAATGACATCTTACCTCACACTCAGGCAACTTGTCCATCTTAGAATTAGAATTAGAGTATCCTTTATTGTCATGTATTCTCAATTATAAAAGTGCAGGAGTACAGTACCTCTAATGGTGTCACCTTAGGTCCAACTACTGAGGTACAAATCCTGGATTGAAAAAGAGGGAGAAAAAAGAAAATTATTGTACACAAATAAGTCATAGTTAAAAAGATAGTCATTACAGCCATGTCAACAAATGACACATAAACATTACATTGCAGTAGTTCAGTGCAGTGGTTTCCCCATGCGGTCTTAGCGCTTGTACCAAACCCCAGTCCAACAACCATCCCCGTTCCGGTCTCCCCTCTGGGACTGTTCCCCCCCCCCTCACCGGTCTCCAGGACTGTTCCCCCTCCTCACCGATCTCCAGGACTGTTCCCCCTCCTCACCGGTCTCCGGGACTGTTGCCTCCTCATCAGTCTCCACTCCGAGACTGACTCCCCCCCCACCGTCGCTGGTCTTTGCTCTGGGACTGTTTCCCTGCTGCTCCAGGATGAGCCTCTGGAGTTCTCCAGCATTTCCAATTCCCCTCCGGAGAAGTTGAAATCATTAGTTGAAAAGAAAGGAAGAAAGAGGAAAGAAAAGAGAGACAGAACAGAAAAAGAAAGAAAAAGGAGCAGACGGAGCAGAAGAGCGGGGGCTGGAACATTTTGCCAACTTTCAGGGCATTTAAATGGTCATTGGATAGACATTCAGATGAAAATGGAATAGTGTAGTGTAGATGGGCTTCAGATTGGTTCCACAGGTCGGTGCAACATCGTGGGCCGAAGGGCCTGTACTGTGCTGTAATGTTCAATGTTTTGTGTTCTCTGTTTTACTTGTTGGGTTAATTCCAAGGCAATGGTAAGTCAATTGAAGGTGCATTTGTGTGTGACTTTTCTCCACAACCGACCCATGGTCTTTCAGACTCTCCCCTTGGCCTCTCGTCCTATGACCAGTTCCATATTACAGCTGAGTCACTCTTTGATGTTTCTGGATGCTACGAGGAGAAAGTGAGGACTCTGCAGATGCTGGAGATCAGAGTTCAAAGTGTGGGGCTGGAAAAGCACAGCAGGTCAGGCAGCATGAGAAGAGCAGGAGAATCGACGTTTGGGACATAAGCCTTACTGGGTGCTAGTGGCTCGCTCTCCAACAACAATGTCAGCTTGCCTTTATATAGCATCTTTAACAGAGTTGAAATGCTTCTCAGGAGCAATATTAGAGAAAACGATGGCATTGGGCTCCGAAAAGAGATATTAGGACTGGTTATCAAAACATTGATCGAAGATTTCTGATTTGAGTGGTGTCTTCAAAGAAGCGATAGTGATAGAAATTCAGAAAGGTTTATGAAGAGAATTCAGATCTCAGAGCCTTGACAGCAGTAGCTAATCATGGAGTGATTTTCACAGATATTCAAGAAATCACAAAACTGTGACCCAGTTTATTCATAAGGTAATCTAGAGAACATTTATTCACCCAAACTATGCACATCTCTCTACAAAGCAGCAGACAGCTCCTGTCAATAGCACACTACCTGGCTAAAGAGGACTGGTCAGTTCAGTACCAGTGACCAATTCAATTGTCTTATTGGGTAAATGAACAGGTTTGTACACCTGACTATAATAGCGAAAGGCTGGCAGTGGTAGTGTCCTTACCTCTGAGTCTGTGTTCAAGTCCAACATGCTCCAGACATATGTCATAATAGGGTTCACCGGCCATTCCCACAAATATGGGGGAGCTGCTGGTGGTCATTTTTGTTCTTGTTGGCGCTCTGGGCATTACCCCCACCAATGCAGCTATGTCTGAATCCAATCCTGGCCAGTTCTGAGCAAGGGTCGCCGCACCCAAAATGTTAACTCTGCTTTCTCTTCACAGATGCTACCAGACCTGCTGAGCTTTTCCAGCAACTTCTGTTTATGTGTCATAACATCCCAGAGCCGGTTGGTTAGAAAATACTCCTCTTTGCTTTATGTGAATGTAGTGCAGAATGGACAGCCTAATGGCATCTGACAAAGATCATAGTAGTGAATCAGCCATTCCACTTACACTGCATCTTGTTTAATTCCTTTAAAAGGCCTTAATTTGTACATTAGAAAAGCAAGTGAGTAGAAACAGAAGGACACTTAATTTACTTTATTTTCTGCCATCCCTTTCTCTCCAGGGTACCATCTTGGTGAAGTGGAGTGAGCTCACTGTTTTATAGTTCCTTTCATGACCCAGTGATTCCCAAAGTCTCTGGCAGCCATTGAAGGACTTCTGGAACGTAGCTAGGAGAAAGTGAGGACTGCAGATGCTGGAGGTCAGAGTCAAGAGCTCTTGCCCCAAACGTCGATTCTCCTGCTCCTCGGATGCTGCCTGACCTGCTGTGCTTTCTCAGCACCACACTCTTGACTCTCGACTTTTGAAATGTAGCCACCACTGTAAAGGAGCTGAAAATGTGTTGCTGGAAAAGCGCAGCGGGTCAGGCAGCATCCAAGGAACAGGAGAATCGACGTTTCGGGCATCAGCCCTTCTTCAGGAATGAGGAAAGTGTGTCCAGCAGGCTAAGATAAAAGGTGGGGAGGAGGGACTTGGGGGAGGGGCGTTGGGAATGCGATAGGTGGAGGGAGGTCAAGGTGAAGGTGATAGACTGGAGTGGGGTGGGGGCGGAGAGGTCAGGAAGAAGATTGCAGGTTAGGAAGGCGGTGCTGAGTTCGAGGGATTTGACTGAGACAAGGTGGGGGGAGGGGAAATGAGGAAACTGGAGAAATCTGAGTTCACCTTCACCTTAACTTCCCTCCACCTATCGCATTCCCAATGCCCCTCCCCCAAGTCCCTCCTCCCTACGTTTTATCTTAGCCTGCTTGGCACACTTTCCTCATTCCTGAAGAAGGGCTGATGCCCGAAACGTCTATTCTCCTGTTCCTTGGATGCTGCCTGACCTGCTGCGCTTTTCCAGCAACACATTTTCAGCTCTGATCTCCAGCATCTGCAGTCCTCACTTTTACCACTGTAAAGGAGCAAATGTGCCAGTCAATTTACATATAGTAAGCTCCCACAAACAGCAGAGTGATAATAATCAAATATTCTCTTTTGCCGGAAATGTTAGTTCAAGGTTAGACCACACACAGACACCAGGAAGAACCTAGGCAGAGGCAAAAATGCTGGAGATTAGAGTCTAGATTAGAGAGGTGCTGGAAAAGCACAGCAGGTCAGGCAGCATCCGAGGAGCAGGAAAAGCCTTTCATCAGGAACCTTTCGGGCTTTTGCCCGGAACATCGATTTTCCTGCTCCTCGGATGCTGCCTGACCTGTTGTGCTTTTCAAGCACCACTCTAATCTTGACCAGGAAGAATCTGCCTGCTTTTTTTTTGCAGTAAATTGTTCACACTCCTAGTGACATATGAGATTCTTGACTTACTGCCCCATCCAAACGACAGTGCAGCAATTTCTCAATGTGCACATTATTTTGCGCTTAATTTACTGGAGAAGGACTAAAACCCCCAACCAGAGACAAGAGTGGTAATACTGAGCCTAGACTCGTATCTATTATCCTCATGTTCTTTAATAATTTGTTTGGTGCCATCAACTCATTGCAAAACAATGGGTAGGAAAGAGAGTGGAAGTTTCAGCAGGTTTGAGAAGAGGATTGGCCAATCAGTCCCTCAAACACATTCTGTCTTTCAAAGAAATTATTGCTGATCCTTGTTTCTGTTCTTGACTTCATTTTTCCTCACAGCCTGGTCAATTAAATGTTTACTGATCTCGCATTTCAGTTTAAAATTTATTCTTTGTGCTTTTTGAGGAGAGTTACTCATACTGGCAACCCTCTTTGAGAAAAAAATCTTTTCTCCCTTCTCTCAGGAATGGTCTGGCTCTGATTTCCCAGTTCTCTCCTCCAACACTGACTTCTCAAGTATTCATGATTAGCAGACGTGCCTTTTGCTGCCAACACCCTAACATCTGGAATTCTCTTTTCTGTATCCATCGTCTCCCTTTGCAACATTCCTCAAAACCAACCTCCTTATCTGAGCTTTTGATCACCTGTCCTGATATTGTTTTAAATAACTCGATTGAAGTAACAGTGAGATGTAGATAGCTGCAGATTCAAGTGCCCATTACTAGAGCTGAACTAAGGTCAAGATCAACAATGGTTGAGAGATTACGGAAACATGGATAGAATAGAAAAGTCAGGGTTATTCTCATTTGAACAGTAAAGGGGATTTAGCAAGGGGATTCAAAACTATGAAGGATTTCGGTAGACTAACTAATATTTTCAGTGGTTGAAGGGTTGATATACAGAGGGTGTGGATTGACAGAAGAACCAGAATTAACATAAAGAAAACCGTTTCAATGTAATGAAAGGATTTAGACTCTGCCATCCAACAGGGGGAAGGATACAGATTCCAAAGCAACATTCAAAGACCATTGGTTATATACTGGAAGGAGGAAATATTGTAAAGGTCCATTGAAAGGGAAGGGGAGGGAGACAAACTGAATTGCTCTTAGAAAGAGCTGTGCAGGTACCATTAGTGGAGTGGTTTTGTTCTCTCCTGTGCTACTCAAGTGAATCTGTGACACTCAAGTGGAGTATGGCATTATGACAAATTCTGACTGCTTGATGAAGTGGTAAACCAAGGCTGTCTACTTGGTCTGGATGTTTCGATAAATGCAAGGAAGGTGCAGAAATGCTGAGAGTATGGCCCAGTCGTCCCTGTTTCACTAGAGAGACAGATAAAAGACCTTGTGGTAACGTCCTCACTCTGGACATTGGCACTTGCTTGATTGCATCATCGTCCAAGTGAGGGACTGCAAAAAATGTTCACTTCATCTCCCCCTAGTGACAGGAGCTGGACTATCGGTGAATCCCATCTGCTCTCTCCATCAGCCTGGCCCAGAGATTCATTGTCAGTGGACCCGGGAATCCTGGACAGAAAGATCTACTCAGACAGCTCCTCACAGGAGAACTGGTGACAGACCCTCAACCAACAGAAAGGATGGAAGGTCAACAGCACCTGGTCTGCCCTTAGATCCGCCATGAACAGAAAGAGTGTAGGTCTCTCTAACAGAAAGGTCCGACAAGAATGATTAGGAGATCCAGGAGTGACTAAATCATAGCATAAGGCAATTCTGAACTGGAAAAATTATGAAAACCCAAAGGAAAGAAAGCAGGGAAAATAAAGAAAGCTGTGACCTAAAGGATGGGTGGAGAGCAGAAAGGGTGCAGGAAATCCAGTAACCTGCTGACAGCTGGGAGGCATGTGCACTCTTCAGAGCTGTCAGGACCATTGATGGTCCATACAAAGCAGAAACCACCAGACTGACAGCTCATTATTGTCAAGGACAGAGAGATGTTCAGTGCTCAGCCCTTGGCCGCATTGCACAAACACACTAACAGCCACGAGATAAGCACTGCCCCAGACTGACATGAGATTGGTAAGGCCAACCGACAGCTGAGAAACAGCAAGGTCACGAGTCCAAATGGAGTCCCTGCCAAAGTACAGAAATACAGCACAAATCTGTGGCCTCATCTCTTTGGTTTGGAAGGAGGAGAGCGTGCCATCTAATCTCCAAGATTCCAGAATTGTGCCCAGCCTTAAGAAGGGAGATAAGACTGATTGTGGAAACTACAGAGAGGTCTCCCTGCTGTCCCTCATAGGAAAAGTGATTGCAAGGATCCTCCTCAATCATGTTCGGCTGCTCCTTGCAGAGTCACAAAGTGGATTCCGTCCATCAAGGGACAAAATGAACATGAACTTCACATCAAGACAAATTTGAGATAAACACAGAGGGCTGTGTCAACCTTTCTTCATTTTCAGTCTTCAACTTCACAAAGACCTTTGAGTTTGTTGACCAGGAGGGGTTATGGAGCATCCTCCTCACATTTCACTTCCCTCAGAAATTCATCACCATCCTCCCACCCGTTGTATGGCAACACGCAAGCCATGATCCTCAGCAATGGAACCCAGCACACAGTCAATGTGTGTACACACTGGGGTCAGGTAAGGCTTGTCATCATACCAATTGTCTTCTGCATCTCCCTCACTGCAACTCTCCACCCCAATCTCAAAAAAGCTGGATTGGAGCTTCTCAACTGGGTGAGAGAAACTAATCAAGCTTCATCTCCTCCAGTCAATGAAGACTACCCCAACCCCTGTCTTCGAGCTGCAAAAGGAAGACAATGGTTAATTGTGTAAACTCAGAGGTTTTGCTCTAACCTATCATTGACACATTTATGGAGGCACATCAGAGAATGGGCCGTAGCTTAAATAAGTTCCTCTACCAACTTGCCCCTCCTACACAATGCTGCCCCTAATTATCAAGATCCATGGACAATACAGATCTGTTCTCATACCTACAGAACCTCCTTTCAGGAAGGGCAGACATTGAAGATGATGACGATGCTCAACATCGTCTCCAGTGGTCCAGCATAGCATTCCAGTTTGATGACAAAGACCTCAAACCCTGAACCAATCCCGTGGTCTACAGGACAGCAGAATCATCAGCCCTCCTGTATGCCATCAGATCACCAAACCATAAGAAATAGCAACAGAAATCAGCCATTCAGCCCATCAAGTCTGATCTGCCATTCTGGTTGATCTGATAATCCTCAATTCCACTTTCCTGCCTTTTCTCCATAACCCTTTAGTGATTAACAATTGGTCTCTCTCAGTCTTGAACATACTTAACTACCCAGCTTCAATAGGCGTCTGTGGCAAAAAGTTCCACAGATTCACTACCCTTTGAGAGAGGAAATGCAATTTCCTCAACGATTGAATGAGAATATCTTGCGAGAGGCCACCCAAGCGGGTGAAGAGGATACCCATGGAGGTCTCAATCATTGTGAACCACTCTGACAGACCCAAGCATCCCACACGCTGGCCTCTCTAACTACCTGCTGAAGGGAGCACCAGCTCAGCATAGGATTGTTTCATCACCTCAGGACTCCCACTTCCACAGCGAAAGAAAATCATTCTAGGTCTTGAGAACATTTTTAAGGGAACATGTCTCCTGGCTTTGGAAGTCTCAGAAGATGTAATGCTTTAAGTCGAATATGGCTTCATAGAATTCCTACTGTATGTAAGCAGGCCCTTCAGCCCATCCTTCCTAACAGAAAGATGTTGTGAAACTTGAAAGGGTTCAGAAAAGATTTACAAGGATGTTGCCAGGGTTGGAGGATTTGAGCTATGGGGGAGGCTGAATAAGCTAGGGCTGTTTTCCCTGGAGCGTCGGAGGCTGAGGGGTGACCTTATAGAGGTTTATAAAATCATGAGGGGCATGGATAGGATAAATAGACAAAGTATTTTCCCTGGGGTGGCGGAGTCCAGAACTAGAGGGCATAGGTTTAAGGTGGGAGGGGAAAGATATAAAAGAGACCTAAGGGGCAACTTTTTCACACAGAGGGTGGTACGTGTATGGAATGAGCTGCCAGAGGAAGTGGTGGAGGCTGGTACAAACGCAACATTTAAGAGGCATCTGGATGGGTCTATGAATAGGAAGGGTTTGGAGAGATATGGGCTGGGTGCTGGCAGGTGGGACTAGATTGGTTTGGGATATCTGGTCGGTATGGACGGGTTGGACCGAAGGGTTTGTTTCCGTGCTGAACATCTCTATGACTCTATGAGTACATACCAACCCTCTGAAAGCCATCTCTACCCTACCCTAGTCCTGTACCCTGCATTGCACATGGCCAACCTGTAGACCTTTGGACTGTGGGAGGAAACACACACAGACACAGGGAGAATGCACAAACACAACACAGGAATTGAACCCAGGTCCCTGATGCTGTGAGGCAGCACTGCTCACCACTGAGCCACTGTGCTTCCCATCCTCCTGGGTGGGAAATTAAACTCCAGTCTCCTACTTGACAGGCAAAGATACTAACCACAATACTGCCAAAGACTTCTTCAGAACAGCTCTAAGAAAGAGTCATACTGGACTTGAAACATTAGCTCTGTTTCTGTCTCCACTGATGCTGCCAGACCTGCTGTGTTTCTCCAGTATTCTCTGTGTTTGTTTCAGATTTCCAGCATCTGCTGTATTTTTTGTTTATTTAGAAAGATGCATCAGATTCCTCACCACTAGTCAAAGAGCACTAACTTGATCAATGCTTCTCTCTGAATATACATCACCAAATGCAAATTAAGTATCAGTCTCCTCATTTGTTTTACAACCTTCCTGTGTGGGCATTACCATGTATATGAAAACAATGTCAGAATTTCCAAAGTGGTCCATTGTGTAAAATGCTTCAGGAAGCCGAGTACAGGATAGGATGCTGTGTAAACAAAATTCATTTAATTCTTAAGCTATTAGTTTAAACTAATGTGGGGAGATAGACTGAAATGTTATCTGGGAAATCACATAATTGTACCTGTTTAATCTCATTAACAGCACCAAATAATTATCTGTGAGGTATTTGTTGAGACTGAATGTTATCTTGTTCATTGCAAACTCACTTTTTTCTACCCATTACCATTTAAAGCCTGTAATAGCAGCAGAGACCTATTAAACAGCAGAATCTAGACAATGGAGCCAGATTAGGAGTTGTGATGCAACATTTTGAATAGTTTTTTTTATTTCAAAAATATACTTTATTCATAAAATACTTTGATGATCTGTACAACTGGACATGCCATACATATGTAAACATTCCATTTGTTTGCATACCGAAAACAGAGTAATCATTCCTATTTACAAGTCTGTACGATTACATTTTTGGCTGAGGTGTCAGTGGAGCCCAAATGACTGGGTGGCCCCCCTGTCCTTCTTTAGGCAGGCAGATGTTACACGGTGGTCTTTCCCCACTGCGCCTTGGCGGCAGCTGTCCCAAGCTTCAGCACGTCCCTCAACACGTAGTCCTGGACCTTGGAATGTGCCAGTCTGCAACACTCAGTTGGGGTCAACTCCTTCAGCTGGAAGATCAGCAGGTTTCGGACCGCCCAGACAGTTTGTCCTTCACCGAGTTGATGATCCTCCAGGCACAGTTGATGTTCGTCTCGGTGTGCGTCCCGGAAGAACAGGCCGTAGAGCCTGGAGTCCCGCGTCACGGCGCTGCTCGGGACGAACCTCGACAAGCACCACTGCATTCCTCTCCAGAATTCTTCTGCGTAGGCACATTCCAGAAGGAGGTGTGTGACAGTCTCGTTCTCCCCCCGGCTTCGAGGGCAGCGTGCGGTGCGGCTGAGAGTCCGGGCATGCATAAAGGATCTCACAGGCAGAGCCCTTCTCACCACCAGCCAAGCCACGTCTTGGTGCTTGTTGGAAAGTTCTGCCGATGAGGCATTCTGCCAAATGGCTTTGACAGTCTGCTCAGGGAACCGCTCGATAGGATCCGCCCTCTCCTTTTCCCGAAGGGTCTCAAGGACACTACGTGCTGACCACTTCCTGACGGACTTGTGGTCAAAGGTGTTTTTCTTCATAAACTTCTCCACGAAGGACAGATGATACGGAACGGTCCAACTACTCGGAGCGTTCCGCAGCAGCGAGGCCAGGCCCATCCTTCGCAACACCAAGGATAGGTAGAACCTCAGTACGTAGTGACACTTGGTGTTTGCATACCGAGGATCCACGCACAGCTTGATGCAGCCACACACAAAGGTGGCCATCAGGCTGAGGGTGGCATTGGGTGTATTGTTTCCCCCGTTGCCCAGATTTTTGTACAGCGAGTCCCTTCGGACCCGGTCCATCTTTGACCTCCATATAAACTGGAAGATTGCCCAGGTGACTGCAGCGGCACAGGTTCTGGGAATAGGCCAGACCTGTGCCACATGTAATAGCAATGACAGTGACTCACACCTGATGACCAGATTTTTTCCCGCGATGGAGAGCGACCGTAGCTTCCATCTGCCCAGTTTCTGCCTCACTTTGCTGATGCGCTCCTCCCAAGACTTGGCGCACGCCCCAGTCCCCCCCGAACCAAATACCCAGCACCTTCAGGTTGTCGGTCCTGACGGTGAAGGGGATCGAGGATTGGTCGGCCCAGTTCCTGAAGAGCGTGGCCTCGCTCTTGCCTCAGTTTACCTTGGCCCCCAAGGCCCGTTCGAACTGGTCACAGATGCACATGAGTCTGTGCACGGACAGCGGATCCGAGCAGAAAACGGCAACGTCATCCATGTACAGGGAGGCCTTAACCTGCAGGCCCCCGCTGCCAGGAATAGTCATCCCTCTCAGGCTCGCATCCTTCCTGATGGACTCGGTAAATGGCTCTATGCAGCACACAAACAAGGCAGGAGAGAGAGGGCAGCCCTGCCTGACTCCAGATCTGACTGGGAAGCTATCTGATTCTTCCCCATTGATTGAGGCTGCACTGACAATGTTGTGTAGAGCAGTCTGATCCAATGCAGATTCACTCCCCAAAGCCCATTTTGGAGAGAACATCTCTCATATACCTGTGTGATATCCTGTCAAAGGGTTTCTCCTGGTCCAGGCTGATCAGGAGGTGTCCAACCCTCTGTTCTGCACATTGGCGATCGTATCCCTGAGGAGTGCGAGACTCTCAGCGATCTTCCTGCCTGGCACAGCACAGATTTGGTCAGGGTGAATCACCGACCCCAGAGCAGACCTGACCCGGTTGGCGATTACCTTTGACAGAACTTTGTAATCCGCATTCAACAGTGAGATTGGTCTCCAATTTCTGAGTTCCTCCCTCTCCCCCTTCTGCTTGTAGATGAGGGTGATGATGCCTTTCCTCATGGATTCATTCATGGTTCCTGCCAGAAGCATACTGACATACACCTCCAGCAGGTCCTGGCCAATCAAGTCCCACAGAGCAGAATAGAGCTCGACCGGTAAGCCGTCGCTTCCGGGAGTTTTATTCTTTTCGAAGGACTCGAGGGCCTTGGTCAGCTCGTCCAGAGATAGTGGCTGGTCCAGTCTCTCTCATGTTCTGTCATCTAAGACCTCCGTGATAGAGGACAGGAATGACTAGGAGGCCGCGCTGTCGGTTGGCTTTGCGTCATACAGACTGGCGTAGAAGGATTTGCTGATCCTCATGATGTCATGACGTTACCGAGCCACCTTCTTCCTTCAGGCCGCTGAGCACAGAGCTCTCTTTGTGCACTTTCTGGAAGAAGAAACGTGAGCACATCTCGTCCTGCTCCACCGAGCGGACCCTAGACCGGAAGATTATCTTGGAGGCCTCCGAGGCAAAGAGCGAGGCTTGCCGGCCCTTCACCTCCTTGAGGTCCTCCATGACATCGACCCCCATCGTCTGCAGCAGGAGCAGGTTCTGCATACTTTCCTGGAGCTGGGACAGTTTTCCCCGCCTCTCTCTCACCTCCTGAACACCTTTGAGGATGAAGAACCTCTTGATGTTCCCTTTACTGTTTCCCACCAGTCCGCTGGGGACTCAAAGAGGGGCTTCACGGTTCCCCAACCTGCATAGTCCCTCTTGAGCTCCTCAATGTTTCCTGGGGTCAACAGCTTTGTGTTCAGCTTCCACGTTCCCTTACCAGCCTGCTGCTCATCCTGTAGGTGACAGTCGGCCAGCAGGAGGCAGTGGTCAGAGAGGAACACCGGCTTAGTTCTGACCGAGAGCGTTCGGGACACAAATAGGTAATCTATCCTTGAGCGGACAGACCCGTCTGCCCGTGACCAGGTGTATCTGCGCTGCGCTCCATCTGCAGGGGTGCTGAAGACGTCGTGCAGCTTGGCATCTTTTACCATGTCCATCAGGGCTTTGGACGTGGCGTCCAGTTTACTGTCCCCCCTGCCGGATCATCCATCTGCATCAATGATACAGTTAAAGTCTCCGGCCAGAATGACCGGCCTGGACGTAGCCAGCAACAATGGAAGCTGCTGCAGGACGGCCAACCGTTCACTCTTACCCACTGGCACGTACACATTAATCAGTCTCAGGGTAGCCTTCCTGTACATGACATTGGTGACGAGGAGGCGCCCGCCCACCACCTCCTTAACCTCAGAGATGGTGAAGTTGACTCCTCGCAACAGGATACCCAGGCCGGAGGTGCGGCTATCGTTGCCCCCCGACCAAACTGACGGCCCATGGGCCCACAAGCTCAACCATCTCCTGTAGCTGCTGAGATGCGGTATCCCACACTCCTGCAGAAACAGGACGTCGGCTTTAACGTTGGCCAGGAAGGCCATCGTAGAAACACATCGCGTAGCCGATTTGATGCTACGCACATTGATGCTGGCAATTTTTAACCCCATTTTAACAGTTTACGAGGTTAACACTGTCCATTTGCTGCTGGTCTTGCCCCTCTGGGGTAGCTGTGTGCATCCCCGTGGTGACGGCAAACTGCTGAACCCTCCCAGGGCTGAGGTAGCTATCTGGCTCCAAGCTGGAGCCATTTCCCCGCTCTGGTGTCATCGTGTCAGACCCAGGGTCCGCATCGCCCCGTTCTCCATCTGACAGCAGGGCTGTCACAGGACCGCTGCTCCCAGTTACCTGGAGCTGTGGGCCGGTGGGTACCCCTTGGTTCTCACCGGGTAGGGGGAGGCCTTTACCCATCCCCTCAGAGGGATCGTCTTTTCCTGTTTGGGTGGTGCTGCCCTCCCTTTTCCCCACGGCGCTCTGTCTCTTCCTCTGATGACCACTCTCCTTGCGCCCGTCCTCACCGTCGGAAGAGCTGCCTGTATCCTCGTCATGTAGGTGTCGCTTCCCCCTTCGCTGGGTGGCTTTGGGAGGTTTCCTTTTCCTGTTTTTGACAGTAATCCAATCCTCTGCCTCCTTTGATCCCTCCTCTTCCATTTCCTCCATCTGTCTTGAAGGAGCTTGGATTGGCTGCTGCATCTCCCCGCTGTCTGCTCCGCTACAGCCTGCCCTTCCCTCTGGGTGCCTCCAGACACCGTTCCCGTGCTGTTTTGTGGTACTTTGCTGGTCTTAGGTGGTCCACGGCTCGTGGTGCCACCTCCGGCCATCTGTGCATAGGTGGCGGCCCCTCGTCTTGGGCAGGCCGTGTACATGTGGCCCGCCTCTCCGCACAGATTACAGTTCTTGGCCTCCTTACATTCCTTGGTTGGGTGGCCTTCCTGCTTGCAGTTTCGGCAGACGGTCACCTTACAATCCGCCGCCATGTGGCCTGACCTCCTGCAGGTTCGGCACACTTTCAGCTGCCCTGCGTATGTCAGGTAACCTCTGCTTCCTCCGATGGCAAAGCTGGAAGGTGGGTGGAGGATGTTCCCACTGGCATCGACCCTCAGGGTTACCCTGACTTGTCGTTTGCTGGTCCAGATCCCGAAAGGATCGACCACATCGGTACTCTCCCCCTCGACCTGGACGTACCTTCTCAAGAAGGTCAGGAGATCTGCTGCTGGGACGTGAGGGTTGTACATCTGGATTGTTACAACCCGGCTCCTCTGCGCAGGAAGCACACACAACGGGACCGCTGACAAGATGGAGAACAGAGGTTCCCCTTCCTTCTCCTTGAAGATAAAGTTGTCATACTCCTACCAGACCATAGGGCTGCTGTCTCATTTGGAGTGATGACTGGTGGTGGTTAAACCTGAGGCTCACCACATTCAGGTGAGGGAGAGGTTGGGAAGGAGAGCCCTTCAATGCTAACCTTAGCCAGTGTGGGAATTGAACCCATGCTGTTGGCATTCCCAGCCAGCTGTCCAGCTGTCCCCTGTAACATGCAAACTTTAAACAAAATTACAGTTAGTTAATTTGCAGATGACACCAAAATTGGAGGTGTAGTGGACAGCGAAGAGGGTTACCTCAGATTACAACAGGATCTGACCCAGATGGGCCAATGGGCTGAGAAGTGGCAGATGGAGTTTAATTCAGATAAATGCGAGGTGCTGCATTTTGGGAAAGCAAATCTTAGCAGGACTTATACACTTAATGGTAAGGTCCTAGGGAGTGTTGCTGAACAAAGAGACCTTGGAGTGCAGGTTCATAGATCCTTGAAAGTGGAGTCACAGGTAGATAGGATAGTGAAGAAGGCATTTGGTATGCTTTCCTTTACTGGTCAGAGTACAGGAGTTGGGAGGTCATGTTGCAGCTGTACAGGACATTGGTTAGGCCACTGTTGGAATATTACGTGCAATTCTGGTCTCCTTCCTATCAAAAAGATGTTGTGAAACTTGAAAGGGTTCAGAAAAGATTTACAAGAATGTTGCCAGGGTTGGAGGATATGAGCTCTAGGGAGAGGCTGAACAGGCTGGGGCTGTTTTCCCTGGTGCGTCGGAGGCTGAGGGGTGACCTTATAGAGGTTTACAAAATTATGAGGGGCATGGATAGGATAAATAGACAAATTATTTTCCCTGAGGTCTGAGAGTCCAAAACTAGAGGGCATAGGTTTAGGATTAGTGATGCTGGAAGAGCACAGCAGTTCAGGCAGCATCCAAGTAGCTTCGAAATCGACGTTTCGGGCAAAAGCCCTTCATCAGGAATAAAAAAACCTCGGCATAGGTTTAGGGCCAGAAGGGAAAGATATAAAAGAGACCTAAGGGGCAACCTTTTCACACAGAGGATGGTACATGTATGGAATGATCTGCCAGAGGAAGTGGTGGAAGCTGGTACAATTGCAACATTTAAGAGGCATTTGGTTGGGTATATGAATAGGAAGGGCTTGGAGGGATATGGGCCGGGTGCTGGCAGATGGGACTAGATTGGGTTGGGATATCTGGTCGGCATGGACAGGTTGGAATGAAGGGTCTGTTTCCATGCTGTATATCTCTATGACTATTTCTCTAAAACGGGATCAGAATGTAGGTGCAGTGAGTGGGACAAATTGGAGATCTTTTTTGAAGAGCTAGGACCAACACAATGGGCAGAATGGCCTCTTTCTGTACTGTGTGATTCTATGGTTCTAGAATTGAAAGTCAATTCCCAGTTGGCTAAACTGGGATGTTCTCATTGGCAAGAAGAAGGCGAAGAGGGGATTTGATAAAGACATACAAGATAATTAGTGATTAGATAGGGTAGACAGTGAAAGTCTTTTTCCTAGGATGATGATGTCAGCTTGTACGAGGGCACATAACTACAAATTGAAGGGTGATAGATTTAAGACTGATGTCAGAGGCAGGTTCTTTACACAGAGGGTGGTATGGGCATTGAATGCCTTATCTGCTAATGTAGCTAACTCAGCCACATTAGGGAGATTTAAACAGTCCTTAGATAAGCACATGGATGATTTTGGGAAAGTGTAGGAGGATGAGCTGAGAATAGTTCACAGGTCGGCGCAGCATTGAGGGGCGAAGGGCCTGTTCTGCACTGTTTTGTTCTATGTTTTATGTTTTAAACACAACCGCAAGTTGAGACCACACCCCCCACCATATCCAAACAAGAGCCAGCAAATTTATTTTTTGTTTGTTCATTGCCTTTTCATAGTATAGAATCCCTACAGTATGGAAACAGGCCCTTAAGCCCAACAAGTCCAGACTGACCCTCTGAAGAGTAAGCCACCCAGACCCATTCCCCTGCCCTACACATCAGGCAATTTAGCATGGCCAATCACCTGGCCTGCACATCTTTGGATTGTGGGAGGAAACCCATGTAGACACGGGGAGAACGTGCAAGCTCCACACAGACAATTGCCCGAGGTTGGAATCAAACCTGGGTCCCTAGCGCTGTGAGACAACAGTGCTAACCACTGAGCCACCGTGCCATCCTAGGGATAGCCAGTCATGCAATGTGTGTGTTGTTAGCTAGGCCAGCATTTATTGCCCATTCCTAATTGCACTGAAGAAGATAGCATTGATTTACCTGTTTGAAATGCTCGAACAGGTATGGTGCGTGGACACCCACAATGCTGTTCACAAGGGAATTCCTGGATTTTGACCCAGCAACACTAAAGGAGTGGTGAAATATTTCTAAGTCAGGATAATGAGTGGCTTGGAGGGAAACCTGTGGTTGGTGGTTTTCCATGTATCTGCTGCCTTTGTCCTTCACAATGGTGAAGATCACAGGTTTGGAAGGTGTAGTTGGGGGATCCTTGGTGAGTTACAAAGAAAATTTACAGCCCTGGAACAGGCCCTTCGGCCCTCCAAGCCTGAGCCGATCCAAGTCCACTGTCTTAACCTATCGCCCAATTCCTAAGGATCTGTATCCCTCTGCTCCCCACCTACTCATGCATCTGTTCAGACACACCTCAAATGAATCTACCATGCCTGCCTCTACTAACTCTGCTGGTATCGCGTTCCAGGCACCGACCAACGTCTGTGTAAAGTACTTGCTGCGTACATCCCCCTTAAACTTTCCACACCTCATCTTGAACACGTGACCTCTCATTATTGAATCCCTCACCCTGGGAAAAGCTTATCTCTATCCACCCTGTCTATACACTTCATGATTTTGTATTCCTCAATCAGGTTCCCCCCTCAATCTCTTTTTTTCTAATGAAAACAACCCTAACCTACTCAACCTATCCATGATGGCGCATTTTGCAAATGGTACAGATTGTTGCTTCTGTGTCCATGATGGAGGGATTGAATGTTGAATGTGATGGCTGGGATACCGATCAAGTGGACAGCCTTGGTCCTGGATGGTGTTAAATTTCTTGAGTGTTGTTGGAGCTGCACTCATCCAAGCAAGTGGGGTAATCCATCATACTCCTAACTTGTACATAGTAAGTTCTAAACAGATATTAGAGAAACAGGAGGTGAGTTACCTGCCATAGAATTCCTAGCCTCTGACCTGCTCTATCAGCTGCATTGTTCAGTATTTATTTCTGGTTAATGGTAGTCCCCAAGATTAGTGTAGGATTCAGCCATGGTTATACCATTAAACATCAAAGGTCAATGGTTAGATTCCTACGTTTTAGAGATGGTCTTTTTCTGCTACCTGTATGGCATGAATATTACTTATCCCTTGTCAGCCCAAGCCTGAACATTGTCCACATCTTTGGGCACAGATTGTTTCAGTATCTGAGGAGTCACGAGGATTGCTGCAACATTCCCAGTCTTGACTTTGTGATGGAGGGAAACTATTAAGGAAGCAGCTGGGGATGGAACTCTTGCAGAGATGACCTGAAGCTCAGATGACTGAGCTCCAGCAAGCACAAGAAATGACACCAACCAGTAGAGAGCTTTCCCCCATTGACTCTGGCTCCAGTTTTATTCGGGATCCTTGAAGCCATACTTGGTACAATCTTGCCTTGAATGTCAACAGCAATCATTTTCAACTTTACCCCTGGAATTCAGCTCTTTTGTTCCATGTTTGAACGAAAGCCACGGCAAGGCCAAGAGCAGAGTGGCCATGACAAAACCCAAATTGAACATTAGTGAGCACGTTATTTCTTTATAAATGCCACTTGACAACACATTCAATAACCACTTCTATCACTTTGTTAATGATCAAGAGAAGACTGTTAGGACAGTCATTAGCAGGATTGGATTTGTCCTGATTTTGTAGACAGAACATACCTGGGAAAGATGAGAACTTTTATCTCTCTACCCTGCAGGCAATCTGCCTCTATTCCTGATGAAGGGCTTTTGCCCGAAACGTCGATTTTCTTGCTCCTCAGATGCTGCCTGAACTGCTGTGCTTTTCCAGCACCACTCTAATCCAGAATCTGGTTTCCAGCATCTGCAGTCATTATTTTTGCAAAGGTGAGAACTTGCCAGTTTCATTGCTGCCCTGAAACAGCTTGGCTAAGAATGTGCTAGATATACAGCACAAAGTCTTAAGTTCTACTGCCAACCTCTGTCAGGTCTCATCTTTGCAATATCCAGTGTTTTCAACCATTTCTTGATATTGTGCAGAGTGATGCTAGGGACATCTGGGAGAAGCCAAGGTGGATCATTCACATGGCACTTGTGGCTGAAGATTGTTATAAATGCTTCAGCATTATCTTTTACACTGATATTCTGGACTCCCCATCATTGAGGACGGTGATATTTGTCAAGCATCCTTCTCCTGTTAGTGGCTTACTAGTCCACCACCATTTATACTTGGATGTGGCAAAATGGCAGAGCTTAGATCTGATTGGTCAGTTGTGGGATCACATAACCCTGAACGTAGCAAACTGGTTCCATCGTTTTGAGAGGCAAGTAGTGAGCCACCTCATTTTCAGGGATCAATGGAGCTGCTCCAAATGCACCCTCCTGCACTCTTCATTGACCCAGGGTTGATCCCCTGGCTTGATGGTAAAGACAGACTGGGCTGTGCCACTCCAGATTGTGTTGGAATTCAACTCTGCTGCTAATGGCTCACAATGTCTCTTTGAATGGTTAGCTTTTAGATGCTACTTCTGTTTGTGATCTGTCCCACTGACAAGGTGGTAACACCTCACAACATGATGGAGTATATCTTCAGAGTGAAGATGAGACTTAATCTCCTCAAATCCTGTATGGTCTGTTCACTCCTCCTAACATTGTCGTGGACTGCCACACCTGTAACACTTAACCTGCTGACGTTAAGGTCACGTCCATTTGTCACCTTGTTGATTCTCTCAGATCCAGTTTACCAGCTACACCCTTCAGGTCCCGAACCAGCTCGATCAGCAGTGCTGCTGCTGAACCAATCTTTGTGGTAGACATTGAAATCCCACACCCAGAGATCATCCTGTGTCCTTGCCAATCCCAGTGCTTCCTCCACATAGTGTTCAACATGCTGGAGTACTGTTGACGTAATGCTGACTTCTCCTGTTCCCTGCATGAGCCTTTCTTGAGGATCTGAGAGAGATGTTGGACCTCAGTATTCACTTCAGGCACTCTCTAATTACTTTCTGTGATATCCTCAGACAACTGGCTTTCTGGGCAAGCATTTACAATGGAATTGTTCCCCCTTTACAAACAAATGTGAAGGCTCTAATCATAGAATGGTTACAGCTTAGAAAGAGGCCATTTGGTCTATCGAGTATGTACTGGCTACTTCCCTTTCCCATTGCCTTACACATGTTTTCCTTTCAGAAATCACTTGAGGACCCCCTTCAGCCAATTGGGCAGCAGGAGTGGGGCAAGAACCAGGTCAGCTCTGCTGACAATGTCCAGCGATGACCGAATCCAACCAGCAGCAGAAAGATGTACAGTGACGTTTATAAGGTTCATAATGTTAGAAATTTTCATAAAACATGCAAATGCCATGACGGCTGCACGCTGACCACCAAATGTCCACCTCCCTCTGGAATGTAAATGGTGTTTTAAAGGGCCAAAAAGAGAAGGAGAGGTCTAGAGAAGGAATTGTAGAGCTTGGGGTCCAGGTAGCATCAGTGGGTGGAGTAAACAAGATGGCAGCCACACAGACAAACCAACAAGGGGGTGACTACAGGTTTACTCAAATGTTAGAGGAGATGACAGGAATAGTGACAGACACAGCAATAGAAGGACGGAAAGGTGAGAATTTTAAATTGGAAGCATTGCTGGATTGGGAATCAATCTGGATCAGCAAACACAAGTGTGATAGCTAAATGGGACTTATTTCGGGTTTGAATATGGGTAGCTTTGGAATCGATATTGATTAAGACACAAAAGCCTCAGCGAAAATTTCAGCTGCAGCTTGGAAAAGCATTTTACTATAACTATGCTAACTAACAATTTCATCCAACCTATCTGTCGACTGATCCTGTTCTGTTAGAACTTTGCAATTTTTTTTAGGTGTGGTATAGTGAGGGGGGCCTCAGGGACTGAGCTCTCTACCTGCTGTAGAAGGAGACAAAGCCTGGAGCATGGAGCAACATTGCACTGTGTTGACCTTATTGCTGTCCCTAGGGTACACGATGCTGACTCACATCATACCTGCTGAGGAACAATTGTACTTAATCAGGCAGCAAGGGAGCTGTAATCACCTAGCCTCAGCTTTCTATAAGAATTACGCAATGATTCTGAAAACAACACTTCAAGAGCAGATGGCTGGCATATGGAAACTGGGTTTTCTTTAAACTTTTAACAAACGGATTCAGATTCATTTTGAATAAGCAACCCTCATACTGGATTATGGATCAGCATATGAGTCAAGTCCAGACTCGAGGGGTGGGCAATGGCCATCAGCAGACTTTAAATAAGTTTGAGCAGTGTGAGGTCAGTTCCTAATGAGCATAAAATCACTTCAAACTCAGTGTTAACTCAGTTCCGAAGAAGCATCATTGGATTCAAAATATCAACTCAGCTTTCCCTCCACAGATGCTGCCAGACCTGGTGAGTTTCTCCAGTAATTTCTGTTTTTGGTTCAAATTTCTGTCATTCACAGTTTTTTGTTTTATACTAACTCAGTGCTACATTGACTCATCTGGAATGAGGCCATAGCTTGTGAGTTGGTATCTGGCTGCCTTAGCTGACATTCTTTGAAGTTAGTGCTGAACATAACACTTAGCCAACGCACAGAGGTCTTCATTGAGTGGAATTTTCTGGTGGAACACATCAGGTGTCCCTCTTTCCCAGAAGGTTGTAGGATTAAATCACACCCCATGTCATTGAGCATTAAATTCCAGGCTGAGGTTTCAGCCGGTAAGTGCTTAGTGCAGGCTGGAAGAACAACACCTCAGTTTTCCCTTAGGAACTCTGCAACCTTCTAGTTCAATAACTTTACGGCCTGTGCACTTTCTCCCATGACCTTACCTAAATGTCCACACACCAGGCCCTGTCATCACAGCTACCACAGACAGCCCATTGTCAGTCATTAACGGCCCCCCCACAAGCAGCTATTGGTTCACCCAGGCTGACCTTTGCCCTTCATTATCTGCTCCATTGTTTTTTTCATCCTCTGCTCTCCGTCTCCCCCTATTGTTTACTCTTTCCCCCACCTGCTCCACCCTTTCTCTCACTTATCTACAAACCATTTCCTAGCTACTATCAATTCTGAAGAAGGATCACTGGACCCAAAATGCTAACGCTGCATTCTATCCACAGAGGCTGCTAGACCTGCTGAGTTTATCCAGCAATTTCTGATTTTATTCGATACAATTCCCTCCCTAATGACATTGTGGGTCTACCTACAGCACATGGACTGCAGCGGTTCAAGAGAGCAGCTCACGCCACCTTCTCAAGGGCAACTAGGGATGGGCAATTAATACCAGCCCAGCCAGCGACACCCACATCCTATAAGTGAATAAAACGAAGATTACCTGGTCATTGTCACATTAATATTTTCATAGCTTCCTCTCTGTGTTTTCTAGATGACACATTTGACGACATATCAGAAAGCACCTCATTGGTTAGAAAATACTTCAGGCTGTCCTGAGGTGAAGAAATGTGTTAAAAATACAAGTCTTTCCTTTACTTGCAGGAGCAAACTACTACAGATGCTGGGATCTGTACTGAAAACACAAATGCTGGAGATCACAGCGGGACAGACAGCATCCATGGAGAGAGAGCAAGCTAATGTTTCGAGTCTGGAAGACCCTTTCTCTGACCCGCTGTGATCTCCAGCATTTGCTGTTTTCCTTTGCTTGCATCTGTTTAACCTTTGGGGCCCCAAGTCTTCATTAGTAGCCATGATATTGAATGAAAGAGTCTGAAATACACAATGGGACTGTTTTACCTTTGACAATCTCCAGTGATATCAGTAATGGGGGTCTGTAGCAACACGATGACCAGACAAAGTACTTTCACTGAAGGGGGAGGGCGAGTCAGCTGTGAACTGCTACTGATGTACTAATGACTTTGTTCTACAGAAATAGCCCTGGGCTAGGGGAGTATAAAGCATGGATTTCCCTGTGCTGGCAAACACTCTTTCAATATCCCTTTATTAATGTCTCCATTGAACGCAAGGATACATAGCATCTTTGTCATTTGGAGTTCTCTAATGATGCAATTTATTTCCCAATTGAAAGGGGCATTTAACTTCAATCAAAGTCTACAATGACTTGCTTTTTAAATAATTCCTTTCCCCCTAGGTTATTACCTCTCAGGATCTGACTTGTTCATTTAACCCATAGATTGTCTCATGTACATCACAGAAGGAGTTCACTCGTTTGCAGTTGTTCTCAGAACATTTTGACTTAGTGCCAAACTCCCTCCTGCCTCTTCCCTAGAACTCTTTAAATAATCATCCAATGCTCCCTTGAATGCTTCAGTTGAACCTGCCTCCACCACATTTCCGAAAAAGACAATCCAAACCCAGACTACTTGCTCTGTCAAAATGACTTTTCTTGCCTCGTATTTGCTTCCTTTGTAAAACATTTTGAAAATCATCCCTCTCTGGTTCTCAATCCTTTTATGAGCAGGAACAGTTTCTCCCTGTCCCTCTGCAATATATCCAGGAATGATATCATCCACTTGTAGTTCATGTTCATGACATATGCATCAAAGGAAGGGAATTGTTTGGGGACTGTAATTTGTTTTGCATTGCAGCACTTTTCTGTAATTATATAGAAGCTAATAACGCAGACAGAAGGATTTTCTCTGAGCAATTTTTCTGAAAATGGGGATTTTAGTTTGGGTGGGTGAGAGACCGACTGGGGAGCTGGGCAAGTGAGTGACACTGAGCCAGAGAGATACCCATCCATTCCTTCCATTTCCTTCTTCTTCTCATGTACCTTCTCCCCGCCTCCCACCTCCTCCTGCCAAATCCTACCCAGTCAGCAGGCTGAGGGGAGGGAAAAACCCGGGGAAAAGGCATTTGACTTTAACCTCCACTTTCATGTGAAGTCTACAAAGACCAGCTCAGAGTACCTCCAACAGCGGCAAACCAAGGGTGAGGGTTTTCTAAATCAAGCTCTTTAGTTCAGCCCCGGTCCCGACACCCTTCCCTGGTAACCAGGACTTGTTGTCTATTCTGGATTAGTGGTGCTGGAAGAGCACAGCAGTTCAGGCA
Source organism: Chiloscyllium punctatum (assembly GCF_047496795.1). NCBI lineage: Eukaryota > Metazoa > Chordata > Chondrichthyes > Orectolobiformes > Hemiscylliidae > Chiloscyllium > Chiloscyllium punctatum. The sequence goes on from NC_092783.1 coordinate 57,001,430, forward strand.
GCAACCAACGAGCAGCGAAATCGACATTTCGGGCAAAAGCCCTTCATCAGGAATAAAGGCAGTGAGCCTGAAGCATGGAGAGAGAAGCTAGAGGAGGGTGGGGGTGGGGAGAGAGTAGCGTAGAGTACAATGGGTGAGTGGGGGAGGAGATGAAGGTGATAGGTCAAGGAGGAGAGGGTGGAGTGGATAGGTGGAAAAGAAGATAGGCAGGTCGGACAAGTCCGGACAAGTCAAGGAGACAGTTACTGAGCTGGAAGTTTGAAACTAGGATGAGGTGGGGGAAGGGGAAATGAGGAAGCTGTTGAAGTCCACATTGATGCCCTGGGGTTGAAGTGTTCCGAGGCGGAAGATGAGGCGTTCTTCCTCCAGGCGTCTGGTGGTGAGGGAGCGGCGGTGAAGGAGGCCCAGGACCTCCATGTCCTCGGCAGAGTGGGAGGGGGAGTTGAAATGTTGGGCCACGGGGCGGTTTGGTTGATTGGTGTGGGTGTCTCGGAGATGTTCCCTAAAGCGCTCTGCTAGGGGGCGCCCAGTCTCCCCAGTGTAGAGGAGACCACATCGGGAGCAACGGATACAATAAATGATATTGGTGGATGTGCAGGTGAAA